>NC_133623.1:45836565-46136565 GCF_048593235.1 Sminthopsis crassicaudata | reverse complement strand
TTAGCTTTTTTTTCATTCCTTTAGAAGTTCTGTAGTTGGATGCTGCAATGCAGTGTGTTTCTAAGATGGAGTTTTTACAGAGCACTTTCTGCAGTAATAACGTTCAGTCATGTTGAAGGCCTGCTTGTCCTTTGCCTGATACTGATACAGACACAATAGACAGGGTGGGGTGGAGTGGGGTGGGGGGGAAGTACACATGCAACACAGGCTCCTGGGTCCAGGAAAAAATGAGGAGTTATGGCAAAAGTGCAAACGGATGAGGGGAATATTATGGAAGCAGTTTATTATATCCTTGCAAATCAAAAGAAGAAGTCACAGAAAGCTCTCTTAGGTCATTTTACAAATATGAGTTAGGGTCAAGATCTGGTGGTGATGTGTTCCTTTAGCTATCCATATGTCTGATGGAGGAAAAAAACAATACGCCAGGCCACAAACAGTCAAATAAGTTTTTTGGAGCATGTTGGAGGCAATTTCTTAGTAAAGAAAGATGAAGGAATCAATTAGAGTGAATGCCATTCTTGATTTAATGCTTATGCAGAGGGAAGTAGGGGATTTAAAACTGGATGGGTGCCTTGGTGGAAGGAGCTGCAGGTTACTAATAGAAATCAGGACCATCAAGAAGATGAAATTCAGGAAGGGAGATTTCAACAAGCTGAAAATAGCCAGAGTAAGACTGGGTTGGTGGGGGCAGGAGGAGAAAGAACTCTTTAAGCAACCAGTTCCATGGGGCCCCCCAAATAAATTAGGGCAAACTTTGGGAAAACCAGGAAGGGAAGCAAGGTGGGAGGTGGCTGAAACCCACGGATCATAGGGTGATGCAGTGGAAATTGCCTGGATCTGGACCCCAAGGACTGAAATTTAAATCCCAGCTCTGCTCCTTTCTGTGTGATCCGAATGAGTCCCTTGACCACTTCTGGGCCTCAGTTTCCCTCTCTGTAAAGTGAGGGGGTTGGATTAAGTGGCCCCCAAGATCCCTTCTAGTTCTCAATCAATGTTCCTATTAATTTTACACAAAGGCAAATGAGAATGCCCTAAAAAAAAAAATCCAAAGTAGGCAAAGCCGGTGGGGATGGAGTTAGAAAAAAAGATAGAAATGCAAGAGGAAAACAATCTCCAATTACCTGAAATCAAAATACTCCCTGCCTCTCCTTCCCGCATCCCCTTCCCCAAACATCACATAATAACCTAAAAGGGAGAAGCTTTTAATGGATTTGTGTTGTTTAGGCTAGAAAAACAAAATGACAGAGCATAAAAGGGGTTAGTAGATTGAATATACCGAGCTATTATTCTTCATCTACTGAGACCAGTATGTAGTTGGGGGGGGGGGGGAAGATTTGGGTTCAACATTTCAAGAAGATAATAGTTTAAAACTTTCCCCAATGCTAATAATTAAAAAGCTCTCTGTAGATTTCTATATGAAAAACAATCAGCAAGACATTTTAAATAAATTAAAAACAAATCCTGTTTTTCTTTTAAAATAATTGCCTTTTATCCCTAACCTACATTCGGAATTAAATATAGCTATTACATCTACCTGGCCTTCATGGACCCCGAAAGCTTATTTTGCCAATAGGTATCTGCAGTTAATCCCTTCATGGGACTGACTACCTATTACCCAATAGGAAATCCTAGATGTAGCCCAGATTTGGAATGGGCATGAACCACACAGCAGGCTGGAAAGGGCCTGCCTGGGTGTCTGGGAAATCCCCACAGAATTGGGCCTGCCCTGAGAGGCAAAGCGGGGCGTAGGGGAGGGGGTGGGGGGGATGGGGGTAAGGGGGGGCAACGGGGTGCGGTGGGGTGGATGTCGTTTTCTCCTGGAAATTTTGGGGGGAGAGAGGGGTGGCAGCCTTCTAACCTGTTGCCAACCACCAGGCTGCCCGAGCCTGTGCTAACGCTTCCAGTAGCATCCAGACTGGTCTTGGGAACCCCTCCGGTAGATAGCCCCATGAGTCTGCGCCCCCAACCCCCTCCCCCGCCCACACGCTGTGGTGAAGTGCGTGTGTGCCCAAAGCTAGCCGAGGCTGCAGGGTGGGGAGGGGCAGTGGTTTGCTTCCCCCCCCCCCCAGTGGGGTTCACGGTGACCGCCACTGTGGGCCGCCCTGCCAATGCACACCCATGGCGGGGATGTGGGGGCCGTAGGTGGGGGGGCTCTGCTGACGCACGGACGTGGTGTTGTTTCTGGGCCCAGGCCGCGACCACCGCCAGCACGGCCGGCACGGCCACCACAGCGCAGGCGGCGTTTCCGTGAGCCCAGTGCGCCATCTAGCGGCCACAGGCTCGCGCTGCAGTTGCCGCAGTGTCATGGCCGCCTGGCAGCGCGTCACGGCCGCCTCTGGCGCTGACTGGAGGAGCCTCGCCGCAGCGACCAGCCCCTGGCCCCAGCCCGCCGGGCAGCGGGCAGCCCCTCCCTGCCAGGCAGCCCTCCCCGCCCTCCCTTCTCCGCCTCGGAGGCTGCGGCAAATGCGGAGAGGCAGGCCCGGCCCTGCCCTGCCCTGCCCGGGTGCCAGCCCGCCCCCCGGCCCCTGGACTGCCCCCTCCCGGGCCCCCGGCAGCCACCGCAGCTGCAGTCTCCCGCCGCGAGCACCATCTCACACACCCCGGCCGGCTTAGCAGAGAAAGGCGGAGAAAATGGTTGCTGCCTCCTGAGGCAGCCAGCCCAACCCCGGCAGCCCCTGTCACCCGGCGAGGGGCAGGCCCTGTCTGTCACCGGCGTGCTGTTAAACACAGTCCAAGGCCTTCCGCCTGGCCCAGGCCCTGGCACGCACTGGGGAAGTCGGGGTGCCAGGCCATAGGTAGCAGCCAGAAAGTCTGCCCTTCATGAAGGAGACGAGGCTGGCGACCTGGAACAGGGCCCCGGGGCCAAGCGCCTCCACAAGACTTTGGGGCCTTAGGGGCAGGTTCGGAGTACTGGGGGTCCTAGAGAAGGGGCTGGGTGAGGAGGGGGAATCTAGCAGAGTCGCGCAGCTCCCCACCTCAGGAGGGCCGCAAAGTCCCTTTGACAGGCCAGGGCACAGGTGCCACCCCCAGTGCCAGGGAAGGGCTGCCACCCCAAGCTAAAATGAAGCTTGAGTTAATACCTATTTGTCCCTTGCTGTCTTGGGGAGGGAGGAAGAGAGAAAAAATTGGAAAAGAAACTTTCCATTTTTGTACATTTGGAAAACAGTTTTACAAAAATGAGAATTTATCTTTACATGTGTGTGGAAAAATAAAATACTATTGAGGAAAAAAAAAACAAAATGAAAATGAAACTTGAATTTAATTAAAATAATATTTAAAAAAGCAGGCTGCCCCTGACCTAAGGCCTGGGGTTGGATTTCTGCAGAAAATAAAACACCCATGATCACATTTCAGAATCCTTCTAAAGCATGTGCTCTGGAGACACTTAGCACCTGAGTTCAAATTTCACTGTGTGATCTGGGGCAAGGCACTCCTCTCCCAGGGCCTCAGTTTACTTTTCTGTTCAACTGCTCAGCCTCTGAAGTCCTTTTTAGTTCTTGCTCAAGGAGAAGAAAGGATTCTCTCATTCATTCTATTAACAAGAAGCCAGAGGGAAGATTCTATAACAAGGCATTTTGTGTGAAGGGAATTCCAGAGATAGACCTAATAGAGTGGCCCTGGGGGGTGCCCCTTGGAATTCTGAGAGATATTCTTTTAGGCCTGGTGCCTCACCTTTGAGACTCCCTAGGAAGAGCTGTGCAGGATGGGAAAAAGGCTGGGAATTCTCACCTTGCTTGAAGTGAGGAAGCAGAAGACAGGGGGACACAAATGAGTTGGGTGACAAATGATAATTTGGAAGTCCCTAAGGGTGCTCTAGGTCAAAGGTCAGAGCAGAGGGCTGGGGAAGAAGGACTGGGAAGGGCCTACTTGGAGGTGAAGATTCAAATTTATACCTGCTGAACAGAATACCTATAGAACTGTAGGGTCCTTCCCTTTATAAAAGAACTCTGAGAAATATTTAATTGCAAGAAACACAAGAGTGCACTGGAGCAATTGAAGACAACTTACCAGCTTCATCATTTACGAACATCTTTTGGGGAGCCGGTATCTTCCTGGGAGTCATAGACTTACATGCTCAGCACAGCACAGGGCCTGGCACTTAGGAAGAGTTCAGTGGCCCACTGGAGTGGTACAGTCCTTAGAATCAGGAAAACTTGGCTTTAGAGCAGTCTCAACCATTTGAGGTAAGTCACTTCTGTTTCAGTTTCCTTCTTTGTCAAATGGAGGATTGGGTTAGATGGCCTCTATGGTCTACTCGAGATCCATATGTGTGACTTCAAGTTATTTCACCAACCTGAGATTCACTTTGTAAACTGAAGGGATTTAACTCTGGCCTCCCAAGGAACCTCTTCATTGTAAATCTATGATCCGATGACTTCCTGCCTTATTAACTGCTAGTGGGTACTCCCTAAACATGAGCCACTGGTGTGGCTGTTGATGAATAGATTGTTTGCTTGTCAGTCCATTGCAGTAATTGCTCACCAATGGAAAGCAGACTACCTACTGGGTGCAAAGCATTGTGGAACAATTAAAAAAGGACAAGCTAGGAGCTTTGTACTCTAGCTATAGGAATTATCAGAGGCTCAATGATTCAAGGTGCCAGGAGAGTTGTAATTATATTTTGACTACAGGCAAAAAAAAAAAAAAAAATCCAAAGAAACAAACAACCACTACCCCTACCTTCCAATATTCAGCTGATATTCTTAAGCAAAACATTTTGGGCAATAAAATAAAAAGATAGACTGCCTTCATATTCAAAGTATATAGATTGTGTTCATCCAGGCAAAATATAAAGCACTTTTTAAAAAGTGGAACATCTATAAAATAACCCATGCATTATGAGGGGGAGCAGGAAAAGGCGGGGGGGGGGGGATAAGTCAGAAAAGCTCAGAAAAGAACCTGGGAAATAGATCAGAGGGATGAATGAATACAAGCAATTTTCAGAATTGCAAGTAAATTATCGTTTTATAAGATGGTAGGGAAGATGAGAGAGCTCTTACTTCAACTCTCACTAGCTGAGGCAGATAAGTGGTACCGTGGCTAAAACTCAACCTGGATCTAAAATCAGAAGTTCAAATCCGGCCTCAGACACCAGTTATATGCAAGTCAGTTAACCTCTGAAATCTTCATTTCCACAACTGTTCAATAATGGAGATACTAATAATGATACCTAGCTCATAGTAGATCAAATGAGATACTATGTAATGCACTTAGTACACTGCCAGCAACATAGTAAGTAATTAATGCTTATTCTATCCCCTCTGTCTATGTGAGTGGGAGGCTTGTACTACAAAGTTTCTCAGGTTTTTTTTTTTTTTTTTCAACTCTAAAACTATGGGACATTGTATCAAGTCAATACAAACAACCGTTTATCCAGGGACTATTGAGTAAGAGGTAAGGCAAGTAGTTTGGTACAGTGGATACAAGACTGGCCTTCAAGTCAAGTCCTGCCTTTGCCATATACTGATTGTGTGACCTTGAATAAATCCTTTAGTCTCTTATACTATATTGTACGTGAGTTGCTGATCTGCATCATTAGAGAGAATTTACATACAAAAAGTTCCCTCAAACTATGAAATCACAGGTAAGAACCAAAAACCATAATAAAATAAAGGCCCACAGATATTGAATGGAAGAAAGACTCCCTGGCCCCTACAAGCATATACTCTAATGAGTTTGATTTTTAAAAGATCAAGACCATTTTATTTCCCCAATTTATCAATAAGCCTGTATTAAATACGTATGCATGTCAAGCACTGTACTAGGCACTTGAGGCATAAATAAGACAGGGGGACAGTCTTTGTTTTCAACACTTGTTGCTTTATTTTATATAAAATGCCCACACAGGACATTTGTTGGTGTTTTCTTTAGCTTCCTTAGCTCCAGCTTACCAGTCTTACATCCTCAGTATCCCCCTGTCTATTGATCTATTGTTGATCTAGCTACTTCTTTCTGGATTCCAAACCCAGGCTGTCTCTCAATAAAACGAATCTCAACCTCCATTATTCTCCCACTGCACCCCCTGTATGTCATCAACTATCTTTCAGGATACAATCCTACCTGGAGATAGTGGGTTAATCTCTGCTGTGACAAAATTTGCCTAGTGATGATGCAGAGGACATCAGGTTTTTCTCTCTAAAGGACTCAGGCTCCATGATGGAGACAGGTCCTTCAGTAGAACTAGGCCTACTCCTTTCAAGGGTAGAAAGCCATGTCCTGGGGAGTGGGGGTGGAACTGAATGAGTAACCCTGAACTGTCTAGGATCCTAAGATTTGTGGTACAGTGGAAAGAGAGCTGGATTTGGAGCTAGAAGACTTGAGCTCCACCATTTAATACCCTTGTATCTCTCTGGCTCTCAGTTTCCTCCTCTGTAAAATGAGGGAATTGGACTCAGTGACCTCTGAGGTCCCCTTCTAGTTCTAGCTTTGGGATCCTAAGTGTTACCTTTTGCTTTTATTTGTAAAAAGGTGGGTTCAAAACTCTCACCCCATTTTAGCTTTGAAAGCTAACAGAGCAGGAGTCAGATTGACTTGTGCAAGGATTGTATTCAGATGGGCCAAGGAAACTTGGCCCTGCCCCAGGAGTCAACTAGAAATTTAAAATAAATCTAGTTAGAACTGGATTCACAAAATTAGAATAAGCATAGCAGTCAAGAACACCCCAGAGTAGTAAAAGTAGAAATGAACTATGGCAGGGAAAGAAGATATTTAGGAAGGTCATTGGCTCTATAAGCAACTTGGAGCAGAACTGGGTCAAGGGGGAAATCCCAATAAAAAGTTGGCTCTTTCTCCCACTTCCTCTCCAGGTGTCTGTTGATCCAGACACTAACATAATCTGCAATTTTATTCCTCAAACATCTCCAGTTCATTAAGTTTTGCCTGAATCTCA
The DNA here is from genome assembly GCF_048593235.1 of Sminthopsis crassicaudata. Lineage (NCBI taxonomy): Eukaryota > Metazoa > Chordata > Mammalia > Dasyuromorphia > Dasyuridae > Sminthopsis > Sminthopsis crassicaudata. The sequence goes on along the minus strand of NC_133623.1, from coordinate 46,129,676 downwards.
AAGAGGTGAGAGGTTAACTAAAGACAGCTACAAATATAAAATTAGAGCTCACAGCTATGCCTTCATGTTAGTTTTCCTAATTAGGAGTTCATAGTGATTGTCAACTAAGCTTATCACTTTTGGTCAAAAAAAAACTGAAGAGGAGGGAACCATGTGGACAGAGGAAGAAATCATAGGGACTTATAGGGGCTATTTTTGGCTTAAAATGAGCTAATTATTGCACAGAAAGTTGCATTTGTATCCTCAGTCTTTAGCATACTACTTGGGTGTAGTAAATATTTAATAAATGTGAGTTGGCTGGATGCTGCTTAATAGCTATGTGACCCCAGACAAGATCCTGATCTTTAGATCTTAAGGCCTCAGTTTCCTTCTATGTAAAAGGAGAAGACTAGTGTAGATGTCCTCTCAAGTCCTTCTAGCCCTACACCTGTGCTTTCATGATTCTCCGTAGAATTCTTCTAATCTAGGCTCCCTGGCTCAAAGCCCTCTAAAATGTGACATTTGAAAGTTTTCAAGCTATTTGATACTCTAAGTAATTCTTGCTCACATAATATAGCAAACATAGAAGTTATCCAGGTCATCGTATTCAGAGAGTTCACGTGGGTGCATGTAAAAGAACAGATCTGCATCTGGCAGAAAGAACACGTGGAGCAGGAGGAGAAGAGATGCAAATCTCTACACAGGCCAATGGATCCATGTGACTCCAAAGCATGTGTACCGAGGAGGCAGAGGTCGATAGAGACAGCAGGAAGTCTATAAGGATTTAACATGTGCCAGGCACTGTGCTAAATGCAGGGGATACAAAGAAAAACAAAAACCAGATCTTGTTGCCAAGGATCTCATATTCTAGTAGGGGAGATAACAAGTAAACAATTATGTAAAAATAAGCTATCTCCAGAACAAATTATAAACAATCATCAGAGGGAAAACACTCAAATTAAGGGGAATTGGCAAAAGCAGAAATGAGAAGGGAGAACATGCCAGGCGTGGAGGACAGCCAATGAAAATGCCCAGAGTCAAGAGCTAGAATGTCTTGTGGGGGGGATCAGTGAACAGGACAGTGTTTGGGAATTAAAGAGTACGTGGGAGGAATAAAGTCTTGGAAGATTGGAAAAGTAGGAGAGTACCAGATTGTAAAGGACTTTGAACATCAAACAGGATTTTATATTTGAACTTAGAGGTAATAGGGACCCACTGAAGTTTATTGAATGAGGGACAGAGTTGTGGTCAGAGTTTAGATATGAGATGATTTAGTAGTGTCAGAGGAGAGAAGGATTTTGATTTCTATTTGATATCATGTTAAATATTGGCAACAACTTGGGGACTGAGAAATAATAAGGAATTGAGGATGATACCTAGATTACCTGATGTTGTTGAAATAACAGCAAAGTTATGATGAGGAGGGTCAGATCCACACAGCCCTCCCTAGAATTAGAGAGATTGGCACAGCAGGAATCACAGGCACTGAGCTGAAATTTGGATCCATGTCTTCTTTGATATCATCAATCATGGGTAGTGTTTTAGATTATAAGGAGAGGTAGAAACTTTGATGTCTCTGGTAGGATAAGGAGATGGTGGGTTTTTTTTTTTTGTTGTTGTTGTTTTTTGTTTTTTTCCTTCTGATAGTTGAGGGAAGATCAGTACAAATACATTCTGAATTTTTGGTGGGTTAATAAAATATATCCTCTCCTCAATATCTCAGTAGGCTGAACACTGAGCTGAAGGACACATTTGGGAGATAGAATCTGACATTGTTTCCAGGGTGGGGCTACAAGCCAGAGACATTTTAAGAAAGCTTAACCCACTGCCCTCAGGAAAAAAAAGGCTCCAGATCTGTTGTATCATGTACTTGGACCTAATTGACACAGGTTATTTTAAACTAACTCAAGTAAAGACTGTAGGGTCAAGTCTCCTGAAGTATAAGAGGAATAAAAGGCCTTTTGCAATAAGATCAAGGATAATGAAAGGACAGCCCATATTGGTTATCATGCTAGAAATGCAGACAAAAAGAGATGAAAAAGAAAATGGGGGAATAAGGATAAGCAAAGAGGAAATATAGTTATTGCTTTTTGTAATGGTTTACTAAGAGAACCTTAAAAAGGCAACCAAAAATTACTTGAAACAATATATAATTTCAACAAAGTTTCAGAATATCAAATAAATCTATTTAAATCATGAGTATTTCTGTATAATTTCTATGTAATGCCAACAAAACTCAGCAAGAAGATATGAAATTAAAGTTCCATTTAAAATAACTCTACTACAGGGGCAGCTAGGTGGCACAGTGACCTGAGTTCAAATTTGATCTCAGACATTTAACACTTCCTAGCTGTGTGACCCTGGGCAAGTCATTTAATCTAATTGCCTTAGCAAAATCAAAACAAAACAAAACAAACAAACAAAAAACTCTACTACAAAATGACTTACAAGTCTACCTACTAGAACATACATAGGAACTATGTGAAGACAACTACAAAACACTGCTCACATAAATGCAAAACTAAATAATTAAATAAATATTAATTGCTCAAGTTTAGGCTGAGTCAACATAATTAAATTACAGTATTACATAAATTGATTTATTTATTCAGTCACAATATTGAAAATACCAAAGACTTGGGTCTTTTTTGTTTGTTTGTTTGTTTTTGCTGAGGCAAGTGTGATTAAGTGACTGTCCAGGGTCACATAGCTAGGAAGTGTTAAGTGTCTGAGATCAAACTTGAACTCAGGTCCTCCTGACTTCAGGACTAGTGCTCTATCCACTGCACCACCTAGCTGCTCCTCAAAGAATTATTTTATAGAAATGGAAAAACAATAATAAAACTCATTTGGAAGAACAAAAGGTAAAGAATCTCAAGGGTAATGATGAATAAAAGTGGGAAAGAATGAGACCTAGCAGTACGAGGTCTCAAACTATACTGTAAAGTTGTAATCATCAAAATTATTTGGCACTGGTTTAAAAAAAGAAAGAGGTCAATCAGTAGTGTATATGAGGAATAAACTCAATATATAGAAGCAAATGAACCTAGAGGCCTAGAATTTTATGAGACCAAAGACTCTCTCTACCAAGGTAAGGATTTACTATTTAACAAAAATTGCTGGAAAAACTGGAAAGTACTTTTGTGCTTATGAGGTTGACCTCACACAATATACCAAAATCAGTTCCAAATGGATATTATAGCATATATATCTTATGAGCAAATCAGAGGAATAGGGAAAATTATCTTTCAGATCTATGGAAAGGGTAAAAACTCATGACTAAACAACAAATAGGGTGGGTCATAAAAGAGAAAAAAGAACAATTTTGATTACAAAAATTTAAAGTTTTACACAAAAAAATGCAGCTAAGATTAGAAGAGAAACAATTGATTGGCAAAAAAAAATCTTTACTCACAAATACTTTTGATAAAGATCTAATTTCTAAGGAATATGAAAAATTGATTCAAAATTATAAGAAAAAGATATTTTACCCCATCTGGCTATACTCCTTTGATTTCTCCATCATACCCCAGGAACCTCTTTATTCCTACAAGATCATATCAGTCCTAAAACTCACTTCTCATCAGAATCCTCTGCCCTTGGGGTTCCTTTGATTAGAAGATAGAATTTCCCCCATAAGTTCCAATCAAAGAGGGCACTCAATCCAGCCATCTCTTCTTTTTCTACCTAGATATATTCCTTTAAGGTTCTTCATCATTCCTAAAGACTCCCCCACCTCAATGACAGCCTCCATTCAACCTCCTCCCCAATTTCAGTTTCCTGTTCTATATTGTCTTCCCCCATTAGATTGTATATCTTTGGAGGCAGGGACTACCTTTTTCATATTTGCATTCCCAGTGCTTAACATAGTATGGTGTTCATAGTAGGGACCTAATACATATTTACTGATTAAGTGAACAACCAGTTTTTAAAGAAAGAAATTGGATAGGATGAAAAAATGCTCCAAATCACTAACAATTAGAGAAATGTAAATGAAAGCAATTGTGAAGTTCTATCTCACACGCATCAGTTTGGAATATGATATCCAGAAGGGCAAGGAGCTAAGAATCAAGAATCATGTATCCAGCAAAACTGGATAATTTTTTTTTTCTGGGGAAAATGGATATTCAATAAAATAGAAGACTTTCAAGCATTCTTGATGAAAGGACCAGAACTGAATAGAAAATCTGAATTTCAAATACAAGACTCAAGAGAAGCATAAAAAGTAATCAAGAAAGGGAAATCACAAAGGACTTAATGTTAATCAGTCCTACATGGGAAGATGTTACTTGTAACTCATAAGAACTTTCTTATTATTAGGGCAATTAGAAGGAGTACTTATAGACAGAGGCCACAGGTGTGTGAATTGAAAAAAAGGGATAATATCTAAAAAAAATAAAATAAAATTCAGGGGTGAAAGAGGAATGTACTGGGAGAATGGGAAAGGGTGAGGTAGAATGGTGTAAATTACCTGCCATAAAAGAGGCAGGAGGGGCAGCTAGCTGACACAGTGGATAGAGTACCAGCCCTGAAGTCAGGAGGACCTGAGTTCAAATCTGGTCTCAGAAACTTAGACCTTCCTAGCTATATGACCCTGGGCAAGTCACGTAAGCCCAATTGCCTCAGCAAAAATAAATAAATAAAGATAAAAGAGACAAGAAAAAGCTTTTACAGTGGAGGGGAAGAGGGGGAGAATAAGGAAAATGAGTGAACCCTACTCTCAAGAGTTGGCTCAAAGAGGGAATAACATATACAATCAATGGTGAATAGAAATTTGTCTTACCTTACAGGAATGCAGGAGGTGAAGGGGAAAAAAGAAGGAAGGAGAATGACATAAAAGAGGATAGATTGGGAGAAGGAGTAGTCAAAAGCAAATCATTTTTGAGGGGGGAAGGGTAAAAGGAGAGAGAATAGAATAAACAGGGGAAATAGTAATAGTAATTGTGAAAAGATTTTTGAAGCAGGGCAAATAGTAATAGTAATTGTGAAAAGAATTTTGAAGCAAGTTTCTTTGATAAAGATCTTATTTCTCAAATAGGGAACTGAGTAAAATATATACAAATAAGCATCATTCCCAACTGATAAATGATCGCAAGATATGAACAGTTTTCAGGAGAAGTATTCAAGGCTATTTATAGCCATTTGAAAAAAAAATACTCTAACTCATAATTGATTGGAGAAATACAAATTAAAACATTCTAAGGTACTCCTTCATACTTATTTGATTGGCTAATAGGACAAAATCTATTGGAATTAATCTGATTCACCTCACTGTTGAAAAGAGCCACATCCATCAGAATTGATCATCACATAATCTTGTTGTTTCAATGTACAGTGTTCTCTTGGTTCTACTTACTTCACTCAGCATCAGTTCATGAAAGTCTCTCCAGGCCTCTCTGAAATGTGATGACTCCTTTCCATCCTCACTAGATCCTTAATAGTCCCTGTTAATGGATGAAGTTGAATAGTGTTATGTTAAGAAATTGTCATAGACTTCATTTAGGACCTAGCACCCTAGGACAGCATCTTGCACATGCTAGGCACTAATAAATGTTGGTCGGATTAAATTCAATTGACTTGAAGTCACAAAACCCAAGAGAATATTATGATTAGATTTAAGTAGCCTGTTAGATATGATTAAAGTATTATAAAACCTAGTTACCTCTTCTTCAAAATCCCTATATTTCATGAAGTCTTGTCTTATTAAATGTCCTTAAATTCTGGTCAGGATTGTTTAAAGCCTAGTAAAGGCTAATTAATCTTCATTAAGTCTCATCAGGCATCACTGACTTTTGTTAAGCTTCATTAGGTCTCATTTTCACGAATTTTTAAGCTTTAGTCAAGCATATCAAACTCAATCAACAAATATTTAGTGAGAGCTATTGTGTTCAGGCCTCTGAACTCTGCCCTGACTGTTATCAAAAGCCATAAATTAGTGTTCTTGCCTTCATTAAGCTTATTGTTTAGTTGTCTTGACAGTACAAGAAAACCGAAGTGGGTAAATAACAACTTAAAGTTTTCAGTCTAGAAGGGACCATAAATGTCCTCTAGTCAAACTCACTGATTTTAAATTTGAGGAAACTGAGACCCAGAAAAGTTAAGTGATTTCAGATCGCACAGATAGTAAGTGGAGAGAGCTTAGATTCAAGCTAGCTGGGTGGTACAGTAGACAGAGTGCTGGATCTTGAGTTAGGAAAGAGTTCAAATCCTACCTCGAATGCTTCTTTAGCTGTATCACTCTTGGCAAGTCACTTAATTTCTGTCTGCCTCAGTTTCCTTATCTGTAAAGTGGAAATAACACTCCTAGGTTGTTGTGAAGCTCAAATGAGATCATAATTGTAAAGTGCTTAGCATAGTGCCTGGCACATAGAAGGTGCTTAATAAATGCTTGTTTCCTTCAAACTCAAGCCTTTTGAATCAAAATCTATTATTCTTGCCACTGGACTACACTGCTTCCCTTTTAAATAAAAACACAGGATGGAATATGAGAACTAATACCCGAAAAAGCATGAGACAGAGCTTTTGTCCAGGGCACTGATATATGGGGGGGGGGGGCAAACTTCCTACTTAGTCTGGTAAAGGATTAGTACTTACCTTAGAGAAAGGAGAATTTGTTGTGTTCAATTGTTTTTCAGTCATGTATGATTCTTTTTGATCCCATTTGGGGTTTTCTTTGCAATTATTCTGGTGTGGTTTGTCATGTCCTTCTCCAGCTCATTTTACCAATGAGGAAACTGAGGCAAACAGAGTTAATTAGCTTTTCTAGGGTCACACAGTTAGTGAGTGTCCGAGATTTGAAGTCATTCAGGATTCAAGTAGGAATAAAGAGAGCTTTCTAAGTGTCCTGGGGAGAAGTAACTGTTTACTTCCTCCCTTGATTTAGGAGTCTTGTAGTTGTAGCTTTGTAGTTACTATCTACCAAGAGCACTGCCACTTTCAGCTTCCCAAGAGGATTCCATAAAAGGATATTGAGTAGAGGTGAGTGGGAAAGTAGCCTGCTCAGAGTAGAGCTTTAAGAAGAAGAGTCTGCTAGAAATAGGCAGGTTTATTTGGAAATGCAAAAGCTGGGAGACCAGCCAAGGGGTTATTTTAGCAATGGAGGCATGGAGTTAAAAGGGCATGTATGAGAGTGGGAACTAACAGTGGGGGGTCTGGCGAAGGAAGAGACAAAAGCAAGTGGACTGAGGAATCTGCCCAGAGCAGTTCTTCACATGCTGTCCAAAGGGGTCTCTGCATAGATTTTAGGGAGTCCATGTATTTGAATGGAAAAAACAATCCATATCTATTTCAATAGAATTGGCTGCCTTTGAATCTTGTACATTTTATCAAATTCATTAACTTAATATAATGATATATTATATTTGATAATATTTAATTATATTAATTGATAATTGGTTATATTGATAATTGATAATAATTCCTATATATTTAATTTATGTTCATTTTAAAACATTATGTTGAAAAGGGACTTCATCAGACTGCTCACTACACACAAAAAAGGGGTTGTGATGGTGTTTTCTGTTGCAATAAAAAATGTAAAGGTTTGGGATGCTGGGATCCTTCTGGAGTTTTCTAAGTCTTGCACAATACCAACAAGAGTAAAAATTGCACCTCACAGTTATATAGCTCTTCAAAATCTTGCTTCTGTTGTGGTTATTCAGTCTGTCAGACTATTCATGACCTGATTTGGGCTTTTCTTGGCAAACATACTGGAGGGGTTTGCCATTTTCTTCTCCAGATCATTTTACAGATGAGGAAACTGAGGCAAACAGTTAAGTGACTTGCCCAAAGTCACACAGCTTGAAAGTGTCTGAGGCAGGATTTGAACTAAGAAAGAGGAATTTTCCTGACTCCAGGCCCAGCACTCTGTGCATTTTGTCACCAGTTTAAAATTTACAAAATATATTATGTAGGAACATCAATTTAGAGATCATCTAGTTTGATCCCCTCATTTTTAAAGATATTTTAATTTTTTTCTTAATCACATGTAAAGAAAAAAAAAACCACTCTTTTTTTTTTCTGGGGTTAAGTGAGTTGCCCAGGGTCACACAGTTAGGAAGTATTAGGTGTCTGAGGCCAGCTTTTGAACTCAGGTCCTCCTAACTTCAGAACTGGCGCTCTATCCACTGTACCATCTAGCTGCCCCAACAAAATCTCCTTTTAAAGATGAGGAAACCGAGGCTTTACACAAGCTCCCTCAGAGGTGGGACTTGAATCGAGGCCCTCTGTTTCTATATCCAAAGCTGTATCAGGTTGACTTTAACCTCATTTCTTCTTCACAACTAACCCATTTTACAAAGGAGGAAGAAAAGCTTTAGAAAGATGAAATGCCTTATACAGTGTCTGAAACAGAATTTAAATCTAGATATCCTTGACTCCAAAGCCAGGGGCCTATCTTTGTCGTGATGGGGCTGAAGCTTTCATGTTATTTACTGACTATATCTGTACCTTTAGCCATTCTCTTTAGCTACCTCCATCTCTTCAGAAACTTGGACTGCACAATTGGTTTCGCTGGCTCTAATAAGTGAATTTCCACCTCATCTTGACGGGTCCCAGCCCTCCACAGCACCTCCCAGTTTCCTCACCATGTTCTGGCAGAAGAATACCTTCTTCTCTCCTCCTTCCCCTAGCCTTTCTGCATCTCTTAACATGTTGTCTTCTCTCTGAGAATATAAGTTCCTGGAGAGCAGGGCCTGTCTTGCTTGTTATTTGTATCCCTAGAGCTTAGCACAGTGCCTAATATATAATATAATATAATAATAAATGTAATAAATGTTTTATCTATTCAGTATAACCTCATGTCTCTCATTAAATAAATCTCCTTCCTTAGTCTTTGGTAAGTAGTGAAGCTTGTTAAACTTGGTTACTGGTTCTTAAATTGAAATGCCACCAAAGGTCCATTAGCTTGGAGAGAAAACATTGGCAGGCTTCTTTAGAAATGGGTCTAATTCTAATAATTATTCTATATTCTAATATATATATATATATATTCTATATAAAAATCTAATAATTCTAAAGAATCAGGTCTAAAGCTTGATAAAGGTATACTCTAGGGCCATCTTTGAAGACTTGTTCATTTTTCTACAGTCTCAATATATCATACGAAATCTTGTTAATACATTTAAATTTGGGGAGCCTTAAAAAAGAGTCTCAGTTCAGCAGCAGTCAACCTTAGGAAGATTAGTGAAGTTATAAAGACTTAACTAGGCTGAACTGGATTGAAATTTATGTAATTTAATGAGATTTAATGAGAACTATTCTAATGTATCCTGTTCTTAAGGCAACGAGAGAAATTTAAACTTTCAATAGAATATAATTTAATATAATAATAATTTCTTTTTTCCTAGTTCAACTTCTTCTTTGTATACCTCCTTAAAGGAACTGTGTGACTGGTTAGCTAATCTGATAAAATATTGAGTATTAATGGTTTAATGTGGTCTCCTTCCCCTTACCATGTATGTATTTTGTCAGGGGGCTTCCGGAGTTGCTCTCTTAATTCAAGGAAGCAACTTTAATGAAGCAGGCCTTTGGAGTAGATATTTTGGGAATAGGAGCAAATGACCACTTATTACTCTGTGACTTGTTATGTGGGGGGTGAGGGCAAAAATGGGAGAAATGGAAGAGAGGCATTTATAGTTGAAATGGTACAAGGAAACAGTTCTAGATTTAGTCTCAGGAAGATGAGTTACAATCCTAATTTAGACACTTACTATCTCTGTATACGTTATTTCCTGACTGTGTAGCTCAGTTTCTTCTGTAAAATAAGGGATTGGAGTGGAGGGTGTCTGAAATCCCTTATCGTGCTAAGTCTATGATCATGTGATGAACTAAAACCCAAATAAGAGAAATACTTTTGCAGTGGAAATATAACCATGATTTTGTAGGCATTTAATGAATTACAGCTTTATCCTCAAAAATAACTTAGAGCTCAAAGATATCAACATCAATATGGATTATACTTATACTGTATTTAAGATAACATGGTAATTTAACCCTTTTTAGAAAAAAAGAAGTTTTATAGATTGATCTCAAGAAGCCATATATAATATTTCCAGATGATTACCTGGCTGATAGTCTCAATTCTAAGTACCAATGTCCAATCTTCACTGATCTCCAAGAAGACTTGGAATCCAAAAGTCATTTTTCCTTTATTTTCAAGAATAATAGCTTGAATATTGAAGAAATTCATACTTAACTCATTTGGAATTTCAAAAAAAAATCACTTCATTGAACTGGTGGAAGTTATTAAAGTTCTTTGATTTCTTGGAGGGTATTGAAATAATAATTCAATATTAAATAGAATTTATTTCTTTAGCAGGTATTTTCATCCTTGGGCCCAATTCATTCTAAGTTGAAAATACATTTGGGAACTGAAAAAAACATACAAAAGCATCTCTTTCATCCAAATCCACGAGGTGATAGAAGACAACTATTATAAAGTATTTTCAGTTTTTCATAATGACTTGGCACTCTCTCATTCATATGTATATGTACACACATACATATATGTATATACACATATTATATATATATACATACACATACATATTGCATATCTATATGAATGAAAAACCTCAAGTGGATAACAAATGCTTATTTTCCAGACTACAATAGGCAGTTTAATGGACAACCAATTGACCAATGGCTTCATCATTATATTTCTTAAGACTCTGCAGAGAAATGATGAGTTAGGCAAATTGCATAGCAGGAAGGGAGCAGGATGGATGGCATTTGGTAAACTTCTTAGTACTTTTGGTGATCTTAAGTTACTCCCTGAAACAAAAACCCCTCTTTTTTAAAGCCCCAATTTCTTTATATCAAAGCTAAATAGCTGCAAATCATAGAGTACAACCTCTAAAAATATTTTTTTTAATATAGATCATCCAAAGGACAATGGGAGAGATATATAGTGAGGGTAAGTAGGCAGCAAAATGTTAACTAATAATAGTTAGTGGTTGTCCTTTGTTCTCCAAGATCAATATGAGCTAGGAATCTTTTACAAGTCAGGAACAAAGAGTCCATGTGAACATTTAGAATGAATTCTCCTAATTTGCACATGTCAAATATCTTTTGATCTCCTTCAATTCTGCTTTGCTCATGGAGCACAGCAACACTCTTTAATGAGAGCATATCATGCCCAGATTACCAATACCATAGTATAAAAAGATCAAATCGAGGAGATGTATGATTGGAAAGTAATATGGACTGGTCATATAGCAAGAGCAAGTGATAACAAAGAGATGGATTGAGTGTTTCACTGGTACCCATCAAAGTTAACAAGACTTAGAAAAAGGTTTCCAGTGTTTTGTGTAAATCTCCTGTGGAAGATTTACTGGAGGACATGGATAAGAATAATATAGTGTAAGAAGCAATGTCTGGGTTGTCATCTGCACCAGTGCAGGGCATATCTACGTTAAACTTTTTATCAGTTTAGACATGTCTTCCCAAGTTTTTCTGAAGCCATTCCATTCATCCCCTCTGATCACACAATGGTTTTCCATCATATTCATGTTCCTTAACTTGTTCAGCCATTTCCCAATTGATGGGCATCCTCTCATTTTCCAATTTCTGGCTACCACAAAAAGAAGTATTATAAATATATATGTCCTCTTTTTGATCTCTATGGGGTATATCGACCCAGTAGCAGTATTACTGGGTCAAAAGTGATTCACAATTTAACAGCTTTTGGGGTTTAGTTCCATATAGCTTTCCAAAATTATTGGACCAGTTCACAGCTCTACCACAGGTGCATTAGGGCAGCTCTTTTGCCTCAGCTCCTTCAGATGTCATTTTACCTTTTTAACCAATCTTATGGGTATGAGATAGTATCTCAGAGCTATTTAAATTTGCACTTCTGCAGTTATTGGTGATTTGAAACATTTTTTTCACAAAACACCCTTTATCAAGAAACTTGCAATTTTTTTCTCTTAGTTTCCTGTTTTTCTAACTTTATTTGCTATGGTTTCATTTAAATAAAAACACTTTTAAAATTTTTATGTAATCAAAATTGTCCATTTTGCCTCCTTTTAACCTTTTTGTTTTTTGGTCATGAACTTACCAATCCCTAGATCAGATAGATAATTTCTTCCATGAACCTCTAAATTGCTCATTACAGCACCCTTTACGTCTAAATCATGTACCTATTTGGGGCTAATGTTGGTATTCAATGTGAGAAGTTGGTCTATATCTAGTTTCTGTTAGATCGCTTTCCAGTTTCCCTAACAATTTTTGTCAAATAGTGAGCTCCTAACTCAATAGTGGAAATTCCAATAGGGTCTTAATGAGGATAATAATAAGGTGGGACACCGCCTTTAAAAAGATAATTAATTAAGAATAAATAGAATGTCCACAGCCTTTGACCTAGAGATCCCTTTGCTAGGAAAAGACAAAAAAAGGTCAAGGACTAAAAGGGAGACCAACCATATGCCCTCCAAAATATTTATAGCAGCACTGTTTGTGAATTAAAGACTTGGAAATAAAATAGATGGTCATCAAATGAGTAAGGACTTAGTAAATGTTTATTGGGTTACTAACTGAATGGCTAAAGGAGCTATAGTATAGGAGAGTCAGGGGAAGGAAGGGAGAGAAAAGAATAAAATAAATAGTGCACAGCAGGGAACAAAAGAAAACCTACAAGGAAGCAAAGATGGACAACTCTGAACACAATATGTAGTATTTATTATCTAGGCTTTCTTGAGGTGGAAATTTATTGATATATATATATATAGTTATTATTAGATATAATAAAACTATATATTATATTAAATATAAAATTATATATTATGTATTTTTATTATATATAAACATATATATGCATATATATGTTTATATACAAACCCTCTCATGTTATGCTGTGCATGTGGCAGTATTTTTTTTCTTCTCCTAGTTTGTATTTAAGCTTAAATAAATAAAACCCTCCAAATCATATAACCCAAAGAGTGACAGTGTGAAAGAATAGAATGGCCTGGGCGGGGGTCAAAATCCCTGGAAACAATATTACCTTAGACATTGCAGCTGTGAAATCATAGTCAATTTATTTAACCTCTCAGGGCCTCAGTTTCTTCATTTGTAAAACAGTGATAATAATTACTATCATAGTAATCACAGATAAATGTTTTGAGGGAAGTGCTTTGCAAATGTTATAGAGCAACATAAATGTAGGTTACTCATATTATCTATAGCTTTCAGTCCCTAGTGCTTCATGAAGATAAATATGTAATAATTTAGTATTTATCTGATATGTTTCACAATACTAAAGCCCCCCAAATGATTAACATTTTCACCCCATCTTCATAGCAGTCAGAGGATTGTGATTTAATTTGTTAACTTTATAAATGATTCTTTGGTCAAATGTGACTTAGATTTGTGTTCATTTATATTAGATGTACTGTAAAAAACCAACTAGCTAGATTCTAAATGAGTACTAGAAAATTAGCTCTATGTGATAGTCCACTCTGGGCTTCAGGCAAAAAAAGAAGAAGAAGAAGAAGAAGAAGAAGAAGAAGAAGAAGAAGAAGAAGAAGAAGAAGAAGAAGAAGAAGAAGAAGAAGAAGAAGAAGAAGAAGAAGAAGAAGAAGAAGAAGAAGAAGAAGAAGAAGAAGAAGAAGAAGAAGAAGAAGAAGAAGAAGAAGAAGAAGAAGAAAGAAGAAGAAGAAGAAAGAAGAAAGAAGAAGCCATGGTATATAAATGAAATGGAATATTACTGTGCTGTCATAAACAATGGATGGGATGTACATAGAGAAGTATGGAAAAACTGGACTGAGCTGATGCTAAAGGAAAAATGTAGAACCAAAAAATATTATACCAAAGAACCAGAATAATGGACATGGAAAGAACAATAATAATAATTGAAACTGAATGTTGCAAAATTATAGTGATCCAACTTGGCCCCCAAGAAAAGATATGAGAAGATACCTCCCCTAACTTCTTTGCTAAGGTGAGGGACCAAGGGTATAGAACTCTGTATATAATGGCAGAATTTTTCTGACATATTGATTAGTTTTATAGATGTTTTTCCTCTTATTTTTATAAATTTGTTTTATGTATTTATTTAATGTATTTTTATAAATACATTATCAATGTATTATCAATCATTTTCTCAGCCCTTTAGCTGCTCTTATAAAGATGGCAATTATTTTGGGGGCTTTAGTATTGCAAAACACACAAGGTCTCTGTCATATGATTTTTTTAGAGGAACACCTGTATGTCCCCTCTAATCTCATTTATACAACACAATCCAGAACTTAGTGTTATATCTAACAGGCTTATGCGATCATAATGGTCCTTTGATTATCTGTTCGGGTAACATCATGAAACCTTATCATGGTGCCACTTGTGTGGTTGCCAAGCAGATGGTCAGTTACCATCCAGATTAGGGCTCCAGCTCCAGAGGTGTTAACTCCACTGCTGTTGGCTTACCATTTTCTGTTCTTGCAGAAACATTGTTCCTATGGAATTAACTGTCCCTTGTAACATTGTTTTGTCTGATATTGCGTTTTTTCATAAACTTGATGAATAGATCACAGGATTTGGAACTGGGAGGAACCTTAGAAACCATCTAATTTAATCCCTTGATTTGAGAAAGGAAAAGATTCTGCTTACTCTGATCATGTTACTTGGGGTATATCTGTTCAGTATATAATTGTATGTTTATTCTGTAGCTCTCATTTTTATTGCTTGCTAATTGATTCATGAGTTTACATTGTTTTGTACTTGTAACTTCAATTGATTGATGACAACTCCATTTATCAAGTACTAGTTGCTTTCCTGAGTCAATCTGCCAATTGCTTATTGGACATTTCAAATGAGATGTCCTGTAGGCATCTCAAACCCAATATGTCCAAATGGAACCCATCTTTTCCCTACACTTTTTCTCCTATTGAACTTTCCAATTTCTGTTCAAGGCACCATCCTTCTAGTCACCAAGGTACATAGCTTCAGTTTCACCCTTGACTTTTAACTTTCCCCTCACATATTTAGTTTCAAATCTTGTTTCTACCTCTACAATCTCTCAGATATGTCCTCATCTCATTAGTTATATATAGACGCCATTTATATTCAGCATCTTACTACCTCTAGCCTAGATGAATGTAATAGGTTCCTAATTGGTATCTCTGCTTTATCTCTTCCCACATATCAGTCCTCCGTAAAGCTAGTGCTAACACTGCATCTTAAGACTCAGGACTGACCATGTTATTTTTATTAACATAAACATGAGTGGCTCCCTCTTATCTCTGGGACCAAATAGAAATTCTTCTTTGGCATTTAAAATGCATTTTAATGAGGACTCAACTTAACTTTCTAGGTTTATTACACATCACTTCTACACACACACACACACACACACACACACACACACACACACACACACAAAGGTTTAGCCAAAATGTTATTCTTAATGATCCTCAGAGAGTTCTGTTTCCTACCTCCATGCCTTTGCATTGAAGCTTCCCCATGTAGTTCATCCTTAACTCCATCTTTTAGAATCCTTAATTTTCTATCAACACTCAGCTCAGTTGTTGCCTTCCTTATGAAACTGTTAGAGCTTTCTCCCTAAAATCATTGTATATCTATATAAATATGTGCATGTGTATATATATATATATATATGTATATATGTATATGCCTACATATATACCAATATAGCACCTCCCTCTCAGGGTTGTTGTGAAGATCAAATGAGATATTCATAAAACGTTTAGCACAGGGCTTGGGACACAATCGATGCTTAATAAATACTTGTTTCTCATACATGTAAATATTAATTTCTTTGAATAGACTGCATGCTCCCTGAAGTTAGAAACTCGACACTTTTGTCTTATTATTATTGAATGATTCAGGATATCAGTATCAGGTCCTCCATTCAATCTTTGATGAACTGCCAAAACCTTGTAATCAAAATTTCTTTACAAAGTTTGTGGTCAAACAAGAATTATAGAAGATTTTCTTTCTTTTTTTCCTCTCTTTTTTTCTTTCCTTCTCCCTTCCTTCCTATCTTTCTTCCTTCCTTCATTTCTCTTTTTATCTTTCTTTCTGTTCCTTCTTTTCTTTTTCTTCCTCTCACTTTCTCTTCCTTCCTTCCTTCCTTCCTCTCTCACTCTTTCTCTTTTTTTTCTCTATCTCCCTTCCTTCCCCTCTCTCTGTCTCTTAAGAGAGTGTGTGTGCCTCTCTCTCTCTCTCTCTCTCTTTCTTTTTTGATTTAGGGAATTGAAAATAATATTTTCTTCAGAGTCTTCTTGGAAGATAAGCCTGAACCTGAAAACTTCAATGGAAATAAAAAACAGAAAAATTCAATAGAAAAAAATGTAATGGTCTTAGAGACTGAAAGGCAGATTTAGGTTCAATCCAATAGAAAATGTACTAAAAATTTCAAAACCTGTTGCTGCCACTAAGTGGGTATGTGACTTTGGGCAAGACATTAGCCTGTACAGATCAGTTTCTTCATCAGTAAAATGAAGGGATGTACTGGATGACATCTAAAGTTCCTTCTGCCTCTTTATCTACAATCTGATGAACTAGAGTTGTCCCAAATTAGGGGCAACAAAGCCTTAGGCTGTAGTCCTTGTCACTAGAGATTTTCAAAAGAATCTGTATGACTGTTAGCTATGATGAAGAGGAGACTCTTCTTTGGGAATTGGCTGGATAACTACATGCTACGTGAAATCCTTTCCAACAAGGATTCACTTTTATCTCTGTGGGTAGAAGGAATGGCAAAGATATTTTTATTTCTTTCTGTATTCCCTTCAGTAGGAAAGAGGATTTTATTTTGAACTGGCTACTCTGGACAAAGTAGTCTTTCACGAGCATCTCTGTTAACCAGTAAGAAGAAATGCTGTGTTGGAGGGTGTAAAAGAGGCATGAGCCCATGAAGGGGAAAATGGGCTGCCCCACTTATCTAACTAGAGGCAATGTGGTACAGAGTTAATAATGGACTTGGACCCAGAGGAGACCTGCTTTGGAATTCCTTCCCTGACACTGAGAGGTGTGACCTCAGACAAGTTGTTTGATTACTCTGGGCCTGTTTCCTCCTCTGTAATATGGGAATAATAATACCTATTGTACCTACACAGCTTAGTGGATTTAGAAGATAGATTTTAGATCATTTGATTCAAACTTGAAACTTACAGATGGGGAAACTGAGGCCAGTGATTTATTCAAAGTCACACAGAGTAAGCCCCTGAGACTGCATTTGAGCTTAGAGATCATATGAAATATAAAGGATGTAAAGTGCTTGGCAAGCTTTAAAGCACTATATGAATGAAAAGCATTATGGGAGGAAGGATGATGGAGAGGATTGAAGGCTGACCTCAGAGTCAGGAAAATCTGCCTGATACATATTAGCTAATATGTATGAACCCTGAATGAGTTCTTTAATTTCTTAATGCTCTAAGCAATCCTTAAAGACTATGAGTAATGGGCAAATTGGTGATCTCCATTAGTGGCACGAATACGTCAGAAGCTTTCCTCATCAATAAAATCACAAATCTGGGGATATTCCCCTCACTGGGTTTTGATTTCCTCCTCTATAAAATGAAGGGGTCTGAATGAGACAATCTCTGATTCCATCCCAATAGACTTGAGATGATGAGGATGAAGATGGTGTCTTGCTAGAAAGTTGAAAAAATGGCATCGCCTGAGAGAAGTCTTTGATACTTTGTGGTGCCACAATTTTAGTGGTCAACCCCCCAAAAAATAATGACATTCAAGACTGCAGTTAAATTTTATTTCACTTCTATTATTACGTTACACCATCAAAATCATTGGAATGGTTTGTAATTCTACATAACTGGATGGATGTCTACAAGGAAAACCAAGAGGATTTCTATGATGATGATAAACCTGTATCCTCATATTCAGACATCCCCATATATACAATAAACAGGCTAGACAAAGAAAACATATCAAATCGTTATAAACCATGCACACCACAGCATTAACACAATACATATCCTTAGCAACAGGCTCAAGTTTTGTCCCGTTTATGACCTTGCTTCTTTCTTTTCAAAGCAAACATTTTCATTTTCAAGGACTCCAACCCAGGCAAGATACCACCATCCTGGTACGTGGAAACTTCATGGGAAAATCCTCACCATACAGGAAGTGATGCTTGCTCTATCCGTTGAACATCTTCCTTTGACTTCTAAGTGGGTTTCATTTTGGTCCACTCTCCCCATCAGTCAGTTCTCAGCATCCCGGGACTGCAATACTATATCACACATAACAGAGCCTTTTAGCTATGCTGACACAAGCACAAAGCAATAGAAAGGAAGTTTAAAGCCCATTTTCTGCTTCTTGTTGAATTTTTTTTTTTGACAGAATATCACTGATGAAAACAGATAGCGCAAGCAAGAAGTGGACATGTGGTGACCAGAAAATAACAAGACTGATGGAAATAAATAGACCCAAACTTACACAATCAAATGAGTCAGATGGTTTAGAATTGGGGTGGGCCTCATACTTAATCTCATCCAACTCCCTTTATTTTAGAGGGGGAAACTGAGGCCCAAGGAGGGAAAGAGCCCCAGATCGTATGATCATAGGATCATAGATCTTGAACTAGAAGAGACCTCAGAAGTCATTTCACTCAATTTCTTTGTTTTACAGAGGAGAAAACTGAGGCCCAGGGAGTTTACACAGGTGGGACTCGAACTCTGAGCCCAGAGTGAGTGGTCTGCCCACTGTACCACACTGCCTCCCATAGCTAGGAAACAGAGCCGGAATTTGAATCCAGACCCTCTGATTACAAATTCAGGGCTATTTTCACTACACAACCTAGCATTCAGTGAGTGTTGCCCCCTTGCAAGCAATCCCCTTGGAAAGCCACATGTGTGTAGCAGTCAGTGCTGAGCCTATTTATGGGACTTCTCTTTGAGAACTGCTATTAGAAAGAGAAAATCCATCTCACTGCTTTAGAGCTATACTTTTTTTTAGGGGGGGGGGTTGAAATCATTCTTCCCCAGTACAATCATTTGTCTTATTCCCCAGACTCGATTGTCAATGACTTTTGGCTGTTTCCAACAATTAACTCCACCCTCCAAAGACAACTGATTTTCCACCATGGAGGTGATCCAGAATAATGCTATAAATGCTGGCAAGCCTCTTTGGAATTAATGAATAGACCCCTTCCAGGGGGCCTTCTCTGAAGGACAATATTCATTCAGAGGTTCTGATCTGTTTGTTAAACCCTCAGTCTTATTACCTTCTAGTCATCCCCACCATGAATATGAATCCCACTGAAAATACAGATATCCATTACTCTCCAATATCAATAACAAGAGGGTTAGTCAGCCAGCATAAGTCTTTAAAAGTATAACAAAGCTTGTAAAAGAGAAAATTCCAACAAATACAAATACTTGATAATATAGAAAACTTAAGACCTCACTTGATTCACACCAATATCTTCCTTGTTTTTTTTTTGGGGGGGGGAGGGGCATAGAAATGTATACCATCCACATATTTTTCTCTAGTCATGTGATCTCCAAGACCTTTGATTTGTATTCACTCTAAGCTCAGCTGCAGGACACTTCTTTTCAGGCTGCCCAAAGTACCGAAGGTTTAGTCTTTCATGCTACTGTATAAGTATAGATCTGCTCACACACATGAAAACATTTTGTAGTTTTATGGTTATCAGGATCTGTGACCACTAAAAAGGATGATTTCACTTCAAGGATGCATGATTTCATCAGTGCTGCGACTCCTTCACCAACAGATTATAAACCTCCATTGACTTAGCAGCTCATCTTAGCATGTTACTGTGGCTGAAAAAAAAATCATCCCCTGGTGGCCGAATCTGGTGATGAACCTCTTCAAACTCAGCTCAGCTGGTCCTTGAATAACAGACTCGTTGCTCTGCCGCCAGGACCCTACTAATATACAAAACTAATACTCAAGAAATAACTAGTCCGATTGGACGTGGTACAGTAAAATGCACTAAAAACAAATGTGTCAAGTTTCAATTTATTTCCATTCAATGACGAAAAATGTCAGCCACCATTCTGGACTGATTCACGAGCTTGGAGAGAAGGGCAGCACTATATACACAGCAATATGATGATTTCATCAAATGAAAGTCCCAATTGGAATCCGGTATCTTGAATCCGGTATCTTGAACCACAAACAGTAGCTTGTATTTAACATGGAAAGATGACAGTTGGTCAAATAGAAATGAGCACAATATGAAGAAACCTTTCCTGAATGGGGAGTGAGATTCAAACCGTTACAAAATGCTTGAAATTACAGTGCCCTAAAAATGTTGGTCTTCAGTTCTTTACATTGGTGTTCAGTGAAACAGCATTTGTTTTGTTGTTGTTATTTTCTTTTTCTTCTTTTTTTGTCTTTTTTCTTTCTTTCTTTTTTTTTTTTTTTTTTTTTTTTTTTTTTTTTAGTATGAGAGACATCCAAGTTTTAAAGTCTTTAATAGCTTAATAGCTGTGGGTAGAAACATTTGGATATTTTGAATATTTCTTTATGCGACTTTTCTTTTGAGTTTAAAAACCAAGATTGAGATCTATCAAATTACCATCTTTTAGAGAAATTCAGAATTTTCTTAAGTTTGGCAAATGTCACTAATAGTTGGTGTTTTATTCAAATAGAGTCTTTTAAAAAATGAAAAAAAAAGATGTTGCCTTTTATTTATTGATTCTGTTCTTACATTCACACTTATCACTGGAAAGATGTTTGCATCCAAGATTGAGTCACATCATGAATAATTTAAACACCAATTCTTAGGCATAAGTTAAAGGGTCATATTTTGTCTTTTCATTTTGTATCCATAACTAATTTAAGGACTCCTTGAAATATCTAAGCATCAATTTCTGGTGAGCCTGGTTTGGCATTTTGATTTCATAAGTAGTCCCAAATTTAATTACACATTAAGATTGTTTTACCCACGCATGGTATAACATGAAATTGAAAGGCATCTGCAGAGGCAACATTTGAACGGTTTTTGCTTCCCCATTTAGGGAAGAAGAATATGTTTGGAGTGTTTCACTTTCTAAAATTCATTTTGTCTTCGTTGGGTACTTTGGGGTTCAAGACGAGATTTCCATTACTGATTACCGCCATTTTTCAACATCCTCTACGTAATCGGAAGTCGCGTTGTCGGTTTGATCGTGCTTGTGAGCATGCCTGGTCTTCAGAATTTTTCGTTGCTCTTGACGCTTCCGTCGGGCTTCCTGATGATCTTTCTGTCTTGTAAACTGATATCTTTGCAGGAAAAGATCTTTTGCATACTCGTACAATTCCATGTCTAAAAAGTTGAGGGCTTCAATCCGCTTTTGAGTCTGCTGATCTATTTCCACGCTGGATGCTCTCGTGTTGTTATACTGTGTAAAGGGCGAGATGAAGTTCATATTGAAGGTTTTCTCAAACAGATACTGAGTCTTCCTTTGAAACTCAGTGAGTCCAAAAAAAGCCATACATTTCAGGTTCTCTTTGGCACTGTCAAGAAGGACCTTGTTCCTCTGCTCTTCTGGCATCACGGACAGATTGTAACAGCCAACCAGACTCAGATCAGAAAGCATGCGGACCTGGCGATTATTGGCTAAATTGTAGGGACAGTCCATAAACTCCTTAAGAGAACAGCCAGACCAGTCGTCTCCCGTGTAACAGCTGGGAAGCTCTTCGATAGTAGGAGACCTTCCATCACAGACATGCAAAGAGGCTTTCCACGTTGCTCCTCTCTGAACGTGTCTCCATTCACTCAAATACCGGGATACGGGGTCACGCAGAATGGTGATATAGTAAAAGTTCCTACAAAAAAGCAGAAAGCAGATTTACAGGACTTGTATTTAGCAGACATGCAAATCAAATCCCAGAGAATGTGATTGCAAAAATACTTTTCCAGGAACTGGGACCTTTCTGTGTTTGTGAATTAGGGTTATAGATTTCGAGCAAGAAGGGACCTTAGAGGTCAAGTCCAACTACTTCATCTTGTAGATGAAGAGACTTGGGGTTTTGAGTGGATTGCCCAAGTTCATATAGGGAAGACAGCAAAGTTGGGATTCAAACACAGGTCCTTTAACTCCAAATCCAGATGTCTTTCCCTTTGTACCATGCAATACCTCTAATATTATGCCTTCCTATTTCTCTCCTTCCTGCCTTCCTCCATTCTCCAAGCCATTCAATTTCTGAATCTATACCACTGGATCATAGGAGTATAGTTCTAGAGCTGGAATGGATCTCAGAGGCCATATAGTCTAACTGCATCTGGTCCTCCTACTTTCAGGTGTTGAATATATTATCTTTTCTAATAGAAGTGCTTAATAAACATTTGCTGAACTGAACATCCAAGCATGAAGAGAAGCTCACTTGTCACTCCTCCCTGAACATCCCTTGCCTTATTCAAGTGTCAGTTACAGGACTGAGGGAGATGATGATGACGATGCAGTAAAAACTCTGAGTATGAGATGCCTTCTGGGAAGACAAGGGGCCAGAAGAGACGCAAAATTCTAGACTGCATTAAAATTTGCAGGACCGGGGACAATGATAAAGAGTACTTGCAAAAAAAGTGTACTCTATGTGTAGCCTAGTAATTCAAATGATTTTAGAAACACAGATCATTAAATCTGGAGGGGACCTTAGGAACTATCCAGGCCAATGGCTTCATTTAATAGGTGGGGAAAATGAAGGCCAGCCTGGAGTGCCTTGGCCCAACATTTTCACACATATATGTATAATATATAGAAACAGTTACTGATAATTATAGCTAATAAATATCAATTCATGATAACAAATATTCAAAGTATCAACTGTAAATATTCTATTATCTAATTTAAAATTAGGTTAATAAGCTTTCCAACCATATCAATTCTGGGGGATCACCTTTCCTAACTACCATGTCTATAGGTTAGATAGGTTAATTTCATTGAAAGGTTTCTTAATACAGTTATATTCAAAGATTTTGTTAAGCATATGTACCTATTTGGCTCTTGGGAAGTCTGGAATACAGTGGAAGGTTTCTGGCCCTCCTCCATGTGTTCACACAGAGGAGGATACTGCCCCCAGCACTGCTAAACAATTGGCTGTGACAGCAAGAACTAATATGTTCTGCCTGGGTTTGTTTTTCCCAGAATAGCCACTAGATGTCACTGTTCCACAGGAGGCTGCCCATAAGCCCAACAAAACTGTTTCCTTGCCCCATCCTTCAAGAGTGTGCTGGGTCAGAAATGGCCATTGGGTCTGGAACACTGAAGAAATGCTGTGCAATTCCCCTCCAAAATTGCTTCTGGGTAGGGCAAAGGGGTGAGAGTGGAGAGAAAGGAACTAAAATGTCTTGCAAATGCAACACATTTAACCTTGGAATACTTCAAATTATCTGAGATGGAGGGGACTATGTTTCCTTGATGTTGGCAACTTGTAACTGGAATTGCATGGGCATCTAGGCACATACACTTGGCTTTTCTGGCATCATTCATTCATTCATCTTTACTTGTAGGTCAACTCATTTCATCAAGTCATAAATGGGTTGGGTACCGTGAATCCTGGTCCTTATATACTATAAATTAATGAATCACCAGCCTTTAAGGGCTACTATAGCTCAAAATTAATGGTCTCTATCATCTATCCCCCTTACCTTCCTTAGTGTCCAAAAAAGAGGCCCTACAGGGGTCGCCTCTTAGTCACTGCCCACATTCAACACACACCTCCTCAGGGATTGCTATTACCATGCTTTCTTCTTCCTAACTCTCTTCTAGCTTGCCCCATAGTTTATCAGAATTGAATGGGCCTTGCCTGAGACCTGTTGAATACCTTAGCTTAAAAAAGGTCAAGATCTCCCACTGCATCCTGAGCCGTCTGCAATTGTCCTGATGTACATCTAGCCACTAGCCCCAGCTGGCTCTGGAGGGGAAAGTGAGGCCCGAGGTGACCTTGCCCAGCCCTCCCTCACTTAAGTCCAATTCATTTGCAAGTCACTGCATCAACTCCCAGAAGTCACAGCCACAGAACAAAGGACAAATAACAAAAGGTTCTTGTGACTTCTAAAGTGGCAAAGGAGATAATCTCATCAATTCATCATACTAATGTGATAACAGAAACCTTAGGTGTTCCTTCAGGGATCTACCTCCAATTCCCAGGCCACAAATACATTTATAATAAGTGTCTCCTGAGACAATAGGAATTTGGATTTTTTATCCTATGAAGTTGTATAATTTAAATAAAATAATAAAAACATAGTGCAGATATGGTCGGTATAAAATTTCTGGCACCAATGGGATATTATTATTAATAGCTGACATCTGTGTAATTTTCTAGCTCACCAACAAATCTGATCCCTTTGATCCATGTTTTAGTCTCATTTTAGAGATCAAAACATGGGCCCAGAACTCACAGGTAGAAAGGGATAAAGATAGAACTGGCACAATAATAGGAGCATAGCGCCTGGGAAAGAATTGAAAGATTATCTAGTCTAATTTATTTTACAAAGGAAGAAACTGCAGCCAAAGGGGAAAAAATGACTTCTCCAAGGTGATCCAATAAGTGGTAAGGCTAGGGGCCCCTCCCTCCTTTTCTCCCTCTGGTTGGAAAAGGTGGTAATGGATATCTGACATCTATCATTTACACCACCCAGGGAACTCTCCTCATCACTTCCTATCCACTTACTTTTTTGGACTTTATCATCAATCTGTAGGATGAACTCAACCTGGAAACTTATAACTCATTACTCTATCACTGAGGTTTCTCCTTCCCCTTCAGGTGAAGGGATGGAGCATGGACATTGGGGAGCTCCTTTGTCCCAGATCTTCCATTATTTAAGAGGAATTCTCATGAGTAATCATTTCCCTTTCAGATTTCAAGACTTCATCATGTCCAGATGCCCTTTAACCTTCTCTCTCCCTCTACAGGCTCCCCTCAGCTTTTTAGCTTTTTTTTTTTTTTTTTTTATGTATTGACTTCTCCCAGTAGATAGTATGTTCCTTGAAGGCAGGATCTGCCTCTAACTCTGACTATATTGGAGTAGACAACACAATACAACACAATCTGTGTCCTTTACAGAATACCAAATACAAAGCATATTAAAATACTCAAGTGTATCTAAGATCTTATCCATTTGGATGTTCTCTCCAATGGCTTATTTAGATCACAACCTACTATCCATGTCTGCCCTAACTGGCTGATTCTTGTCCATATCCTCCCATAATTTCACCAGAAGTAGTTCACCCAATAGGCTGGAAGCCTTCCTCAATTTTTCTTGACCTAGTAAAGATATTAGTGGAGCATTCTGGCCAGCTTTCTATCATCTCTCACCCTCATCACATGATCAGAGCATCTTTTCTTCCTATGTTAGATTTCCTTGACAACACCATTTACATTTGTTTCTTCAAAGTTCTGTATTGGACATCTGGTATAGCCTGCATGAAAATGGGCTTCCTTCCCAACACACACACACACACACACACACACACACACACACACCCTACCTCTGTGTGATAGTCATTTTCAATTTTCCATACATTTCTTGTCTCTCAGTCATACAGTAACATTGGTAAAAATTTGATATTTAAAAGATGGGTCTTTGTTTCTGGGAGAAGATGGAGAGTCACGGAAGGAGCTTTTCAACTTCCTAAAGGCAATGCAGTCCATTATTCCCTTTTCTTCATGTTTCATTCTAGGTCCAGCTCACTGCACTTCTGTACTGTCTGTCCCAGATCCACAGACTGTTGGATAAGCTCTATGTATTATCCGTCAAAATGCATTTCACATTCTGAGCAATAACCATTCTTCATCCACTGGGTCTTTTCTCTCTCTGGCCACACTCTCTGGAGTGGTTATGCCCTAAGACTTAGTGACTGATTAGATATGGGGGAGTCGTTCACGCCAGGGATGCCAACCGAAATGACTAGAATAATGATACCCAGCATCTCATGTGACTATTAAAAGCACACTCTGAAGGAACCACTACATTTATTTTTCCCTTGCTACAGATAAGGAAACTGAGGTTCAGAGGTCCTGCTAACAAAGTCAAGGCTTTTCCCACAATATCACTGTTGCTTTATATACTATGTATATACATGCACATATCCTCAACAGAGTTCTTCAAAAAGTTACACTCTAACTTTTCCCTTACATGGTTTCTAACCCCTAATCTACTGTGACCCCCTTTGTTTTTAGAGATGAGAAAACTTGGGCCCAGAGCAGGGAAATGACTTGCCTCAAAATCAAAAGTCCACAACTGAGAAATCCATCAGACTAACTGCAAAGAAATGGGGTAGGGGTAACTGCTTTTGCTTTTACATTTGCCATGCCCTAGGACAGGACATTAAAACATATTGGAAAGGACCCGTTACCTGGGAGCTGAAACTACCCACCTCTGAAGAGGAGAACTGTGGACCTGCAAGGAAGATTGTTTTGCCTCCCGGGACTCTATATGCACTTCACAGCAAAGAACTGGGAGAAGTCTATGTGACCTAGTGCTGGGGCATGGAAGGGGAGGTGGGCCCTTTCTCCTGGGGCCACTAGGGCAAAGAGAATTCTCTGGCGTGACTACTATTAATAAGCAGAGCTGCCCTCAAGGGAATGACCTCTTCCACTAGACGACTAGAATCTCTTGGAGATTCAGGGATACAAGTCTCAGAAGAGAGATGGTGAAGCCCAGCTGTTTTGTTTGACTGGACCATACTTATTCACTACAAGAGAGGGCATTCTGTAGCAAGGGAAGGCAGGAGTCATTGGAAAGAAAGGAAAAGAGTGTCTGGATGACATTGAAGAAAGAAAACAAAAAAAGTTTCTTAGCAATGGCATGGTTAATTGACTCCCTTGAGCTCATAGCTTACTGAGAGGCAATGGATAGAATACCACCTAGAGTCAGGGAGACAAATTCAAATCCTGCCTCAGACACTTATTAACAGTGTGAACTTAGGTAAGTTCCCCATCATTAACGGCACTTACTTCCCAGGATTATGTGGATCAAATAAAGCAATTTGTAAAGTGTTTAGTACACTGCCTGGTGCATTGTGGGTGCTATATGAAGGCGAATTATTACTACTACTACTACTACTACTACTACTACTACTACTACTACTACTACTATTACTAGTTCGTTCCTGTGCCTTTTTGCTCTTTCTGTCTAAGGCACCACTCTCCCTTAGACCTGTGCTAATCTCTGGCATGATTCTACCAATGATGTTCCAAATGTTTATCTGCGTTTTTAAAATTATCAGATCTTAAATGGTCAAAGGATAAGAACAGAGAATTTTCAGATGAAGAAATTGAAACTATTTCTAGCCATATGAAAAGGTGTTCCAAATCAATGTTGATCAGAGAAATGCAAATTAAGACAACTCTGAGATATCACTACACACCTTTCAGATTGGCTAGAATGACAGGGAAAGATAATGAAGAATATTGGAGGGCATGTGGGAAAACTGGGACACTGCTACATTGTTGGTGGAACTGTGAATGGATTCAGCCTTCTGGAGAGCAATTTGGAACTATGCTCAAAAAGTTGTTAAATTGTGCACACCTGTTGACCCAGCAGTGTCACTACTGGGCTTATATTCCAAAGAGATCTTAAAGGAGGGAAAGAGACCCCCATGTGCAAAAATGGTTGTGACAGCCCTTTTTGTGGTGGCAAGGAACTAGAAACTGAGTGGATGCCCATCAGTTGGAGAATAGATGAATAAGTTATGGCATATGAATGTTATAGAATATTATTGTTCCTTAAGAAATGATCAGCAAGATGATTTCAGGAAGACCTGGAGAGACTTACATGAACTGATGCTGAGTGAAATGAGCAGGACCAGGAACTCATTATACATGGCAACAAGATTATACAATGATTAATTCTGATGGACATGGTTCTCTTCAACAATGAGATGATTCAAACTAGTTTCAATTGTTCAGTGATGAAGAGAGCCATCTGCACCCAGAGAGAGGACAGTGGGAACTGAGTGTGGACCACAATATAGTATTTTCACTCTTTTTGTTGTTTGCTTGCATTTTATTTTGCTTCTCTCTCTCTCTGTCTCTGTCTCTCTCTCTCTGTTAACTTGTTTGATTTGATTTTTCTTGTGTGGCAAGATAATTGTATAAATATGTATGCATATATTGGATTTAACTTATATTTTGGCCATGTTTAACATATATTGGACTACTTGCCATCTAGGGGAGAGTGTGGGGGAAGGAAGGGAAAATTGGAACACAAGGTTTTGCAAGGGCCAATGGTGAAGAATTGTCCATGCGTATATTTTGAATAAAAAGCTTTAATAAAGAAAAAAAAATCAAATCTTGTTTTGCCACCAAAACTGTATACTTTAAGGTCATAATAGAGATCATAGAAGACTATAACTATAAGTCAATATAAATATATCTTTAATTATACTGTAAGTCTATAACAACATTTTGATTTTGTGTTTGTAGGTTATGGGCAATAAGAATACTGACATCTTTGCACTGGACTAAGGCAGGACTATTTTATGAAACTGATTGTGGAAGAATAGGTCTTTTTCCTTTGCTAATAATTTTCTAAACCATCAGCCTAGAACCAAGAAGACCTGACTCTGACTTTTGCCTCATTTACCTACTAGTTGTGTGACCCTGGGCAAGTTACTTAATTGCTCTCTACCTCAATTTCCTCACCTGTAAAATGGATGTGATACTAGCATCTATCTAGCAGGTTCATTAGAAGGATTAGAAAACATATTTAAACATTTTCAGAACTATCATCTCTCCAAAACTTTGTGACAATGACTCTCATGTACTAGGGGCCTTCTTTGCTTTCTTCCAATATCTAAAGGATGCTAGTAGACAATGTGAATAGTGTGTCAGTTGTCCTTTACTCTTCTTTATCTTTTTTCCCAGTTGCACATCTCCCTGACGACATCCATCACCATAACTTCTCTATCATTCCTCAACTCTAATATCAACTTGAAATTGTGCTCATGCCCACTATGGATCTCTTCATTGCCCTTTTCATGATCTACAGCTTTAATTCTTTGGACAGGGTAGTATTCCAGTGCTCACAGCTATATATCATCTCTGGAATAATATTGTTGTTAAAAAGATGGATCTTTGTTCCACCAAGAAGCTCGGAGTAATTAAAAACTCTGCACAATTTCCCAAAAGCCATCTGCTCTCTGCCTCCTATTCAGTTCCGTACTATTGTTCATTTGTGGGGTGTGTCCCAGATATAGGATGTTCATCTAATGGTATATGGTAGTCTGGATGATGGTCATTTTCATCATTTTGGTTTTTTCTGTGTGAAGATTTTGCCCCAATTCTTTCAATGGATTATAAAATCTCATTTAGGTGAATCTATAATGTTTCTGGGGCTTAATATTGTAAATCTGCTACATTACCCTCTTGACCTTCTACATATATTGAAATAATACAAATCAACTTATAGGTACTATAATTGAATAAAAGTAATTCTATTGAAGAGGGAGTCAAGTGGTGAACTTAGAGGCCTGTCATATTTCTTATGTACAGAAGGAAATCATACTAAGAAGAAGTCTTATTACTTAAAACAGCATAGGAATATTAGAGTTGGAAGGGACTTTTCCAACCCCACCATGGCTTAAAGGATGAAACTAGACACCCCCATCACCCCTATTTTTCCCATTTCCAAAATCTGATAGACCTGTGAGATACATGGTAGTGCTTTCTTTAGAGCCATTTTACAAAGAGATAGTTAAGTAAGAGGATAGCCATCTAAAATAGGTTCTAAGGGCAGCCACACCATGGAACTTGGTGTGAACTGTTTTGGAACTAGGGACCCTAAGGTTATTTTGGACAAACCATAAGGACAATCCAGGTTATGATTATTGCTTTTTTCAGAATAACACAGGGGAAAATGTTTTCCTTCTTGCTAATTTAAGGTTTCTTGCTCTCCTTTAGGCCACGAGTTCTTCTAAATGAATTATAATATTGTTTGGAGAGGCTGAATGATATGAAATGTGAACACTGGCTCTTGCATAACAAGTAGAATTCTGGAACAATGGAGCCTGTGAGTTCTTTGGACCATAGAACTATCGCTCAGGAGATCTTTCTTTACAAGTGCCTCAGAATCACAAATTTTGGAGTTGGGAGGGATTTTAGTGGCCAAATGGTTCAACTCATACTTGAAAAAGAATTTTCTCTGCAACAGCGATATCAGAATCAGCAAACACCTCAGTAAGGCCTGAAGATTAGATTGTAATTTGGCCATGTTTAACAAAATAAATAAAAATACAATATAACCTAGATAATGTTAATCTGAGGTTTTATGTCAATATGAGGCCAGGATGTTCTATTTGAGTTTGACTGACAGTGCTCTACATCATAGTTGCTAAGTGGTTATATACTTCTCAACCCCATTCAGCCTTTGAAGACCTCCAGTGAGGGGAAACTTACTAACCTCATGGGCAGTTCATTACATTTTTGGATAACCCCAGTCATTGGGAAGCTTCTCCTGACTTCATGCCCAAATTGTTGCTCAGAACTCTGTCCTCTGGAGTTAAGTGGTACAAAGCTAATCCCTCTTGAACAGATAGCCCTTCAAATACTTGACAGCCATTTAGATTGCAAAAAAGCACACTTACCACTCTACTGGGAAAAAGAAATGTTTCCAAAAAAGTAAACAAATAAAATGATATTCTATATAATTATCAATGAATGGCATTAATAGAGGACTCTATGGTTTACCAAGAACTTTACATACATTCTCTCAAAAGCCTGGCAAAAAAAAGATGGGTAGTCTAACCATTATTATTCTCCTTATAAAATGAAAAAACTGAGGCTGAGATAAGCGAATGAGATGGTTATCTGAAATAAGCTCACAGATTTGGGGCTGGAAGAGATCTCATAAAGCACTTAATCCAATTATCTTATTTTATAGAGGCCCAGGGAGAGGAAGTGATTTTCACAAGATCATATATATATATATATATATAGTAGGTAGCAGAGTTGGGATTCAAAATCACACTTTTATGTGAAGTATAGACTATTAATAAGCATTTATTAAATGCCTACCACATGCCAGGCACTGTGCTAAGTGCTTTCTGATTACAAACTCAGTGTTCTTCCAACTACACTAAATCCGGATCATTAAATTTTTGTTGTCATTGCTCAGTCATTTCAGTCATGGCCAACTCTTTGTGACCCTGTTTGGGGTTTTCTTGGCAAAGATAGTAGAGTGGTTTGCCATTTCCTTTTCCAGCTCATTATACAGATGAGGAAACTGAGACAAACAGGATGAAGTGACTTGCTAAAAGTCATGCAACTAATAGGTGTCTGAGGCCACATTTGAACTCAGATCTTCCGGACTCTTCCCAGAGACTGCTTCATTCCAAAGCTAAGAGCTGATTACAAATCCCAAGTAGACATACTGTTTGGGAAAGGCAAGCAGGCCCTCATTTGGGTGACTGGAAATGGATTGCCCCTATAAAGATCCAATAGCAGAGAGGAATAAGCCCCAGTGTTTGAGAGAGACATTAAGCCCTGACTGTAGAGCTTAAGGTACATGCAGTCACATGCTTAAAGGCCAAAAACACATCAGAGCCCTCCATTAATCAATCATTCTTACAACATGTCAATGGGAAGTCCAATTCAATTATACTATCCAGGCTACCCGAAGGGCTTTACACCCTTAACTCGTCCTTTCTCACAGGAGGAGGGTTTATTTCCCAGAGAGAGTGACCCAGAAAGAATTGGATTTAAGGCTCTTTCCCAAAGAGAACTTGCCCTTCAGGGTTGTTTATCAGGAGAAGGAACCTGAAGGGGATGCCTAGATGTCCCTCCATGAGAGAAAGAAGAGTGGCCAAATAAAAATACCACCGGGCTTTTTAGAATACACTGCTTTCCAAATGACTTTCACATATATATCATCTCATTAGAAGGCATTAAGGTTTAATAGAAAGAGGCCTGCAATCAGAAGCTGGAAGGGACCAAATTCTAGTAGCTGCTTAGCTGCTAATTTGAAGTACAACAGATGACCCTCCTCTCTTTGGGATCGTGTATCTTTCCTTATAAAACGAAGAAATAAGTATTCTCAAATGTCTCTTTCAGCTTCACCATTCTTGTCAATTAAGCAACAAGCATCTATTAAACACCTATCAAGTACCATACACTGTATTAGGCACTAGGATACAGAAGCAAAAGTCAGTCACTACATTTACATTCTGACACATATAAGACACATGTATCTTACACAAAATACAACAAAATAGACACTACGTAACCTTGAGGATCTTCACAATATTCCTATGAACTAAGCAGGAGACGTCTTTTTATCCCTTCTTGAAAAAGAAACCAAAGTCCAAAGAGGGAGTTGACTTGCCTAAGATGATGCAGCTATTCAGTGGCAGGGCTAAAACTAAGGCTTGACACCAAGCTACAAGGAAGCAGAATCAGAAGGAAAAAACACACTGACAATTAGTTTGCCAATTCTATGCTATTGCCCTGTTGGGAATCTCTGCTTTAAAGGCTGACTGTGGAACCAAGAACTATCAAATTCAAAGCCTTTCAGGAGTGTTTCTTTGTTGTTTTGTCCTTCATTCTACAAGAGGACCAGTGACATTAGGGAGGTGATTCCATGACTTGTATGTGAATTGGATTGAAGTGAGGAAGGGCTGGGCAAGGTTACCTGCCTCCCTTTCCCTTCCAGCGCCATCAGGGACACTGGCCATATAGAGATCAGAATGACTAGAGATTTTTTAAGAGCTGGAAGAATTATAGGCACAGGTTCTAGTAGCAGTTGTCTGGAGACTCCAGCTCTACCCTTCCATTTACCCAAGCTATTGGAGAACTCAAAGAAGCAATCCCGTCCAGAAACCTCAAAGAAGCCAGGAAAAATCAAGAAAAATGGAAAGAGAGTGCCTTTTAATGGCAGGGGTTGCTTTCAGTAGGAGACACACCATCCAGATGTTAGAGGAATGAGGAAATGAACAGCTAACCATCCAGTTTTTAGAGGAGAAAGGGAATAAACAGCTAACCATCCAGATGCTAAAAGAGAAAGGAAATAAACAGCTAGGTAACTATGTAAGTTTTAATTAATAAGCAAGTATTTCTAAACACCTACTATGTAGCAGGCACTGTGCTAAACTCTAGGGATATAAAAAAAAAGGCAAAAGACAGTCCTTGACCTCAAGGAGATCCCAATATAATGAGGAAGACAACATGCAAATAAATGTGTACAAAAATGTAATATACAGAATAAATAGGAAATAATTAGAAGAAGGAAGGCATCAGAATGAGGAGGGGGTAAGGTAGACTTCCTTAGATGTATGGGATTTTAGTTGGGAGTTAAAGGAAGTAAGAGAGGTCACAAGTCAGAAGGGAAGAGGGAGACGATTCTAGGCATGGAGGGATAGGCAGAGAAAATGTCCAGAGCTGAGAGACAGACTTTGCTCATGGAACATCCAAGAGATCAGAGTTACCACATTGAAAAGTACATAGTAGGGAGTATAGTGTAAAGACTGGAAGGGTAGAGGCTGGGTTATGAAGGGCTTTGAATGAAAAGCAGGATTTTTGTATTTGATTTTGGAGGCAAAAGGGAGCCAATGGAGTTTACTGAGTGTGTGTGTGTGTGTGTGTGTGTGTGTGTGTGTGTGTGTGTGTGTGAGAGAGAGAGAGAGAGAGAGAGAGAGAGAGAGAGAGAGAGAGAGAGAGAGAGAGAGAGAGAGAAAGGATTGAACACTTCACTTTGTTGGCAGAATGGATTGGAGTATGGAGAAAGTTTAGGCAGGGAGGCAAGTCACAGTCATTACAAGAATCCAGTGCTGGGGATGAGGACATGCATCAGAATGGTGATGGTGTCAGAGATAAAAAGGGGGCTTATTCAAGAGATTCTGCGAAGCTGAAATCGACAGATTTTGGTAACACCTTAGATATGGGAGGTGAGAAAGCAAGGAGTCCAGGATGGCTCCTGGGATGTGAACCTGAGTGTGATGGTGGTTCACTTGGCAGTAACAGGAAAGGTAAGAGGTGAGGAGGATTTAGGGGAAAAATAATGAGGAGCATTTTGGACATGTTTAAGGTGTCTACTAGATAGCCAGTTCAGGATGTTTGAAAGGTAGTAGGAGATGTGAGATTGGAGGTTGGCAGAGAGGTGATCAATGAATCATGATCATGAATCATTGAATCATGATCAATGAATCATGAATGATCATGGCCCTAGAGCCATGAAAGAGTTGTAGTGTTATAATATCTGGCTCCTGGGCCAACTTCCCAGAAACCTGATCCTGGAGGTAACTAGCACAAACCAGAAAGTGATAGTAGCAAGAAGGACCTATGGTATCTGCTGGAAGTAACAATAATAGTGACCAGAGGAGAACTTCTGGGGAAAGAGCAATGTAGCAACAAAGAACTGATATGAGCCCCAAATCCCAAAGGCCAGTTAGGGTCTCACCCAGAATAGTACAGGAGGTCACAGGCAATATGACATATCCCTGAGGTGGTAGTGGTAATGGTGATGTTGGTGACCTGTCCCAAGTTCATTGGACTAAGATGTGTTTTCTGTGTTTTTTGCTGTGTAAACTGTTCTTTGATTTAAAATCTTGTCAACCTGAGTGCTTATAAGAGGAGTTGATAGCTCCTCATGGGGAGAAATGCTAGATATTAATGTTCCTAAGTTTCTGTCTGAGTGGGGACAACAAACCAGAAGTGAATGGCACATAGTGGGTACTTAATAAATCCCTCCTACTCTTCCTGTATCCCTTCTTTCCCTCTTCCCTTTCTGCTTTCCTTTCTTCCTTTCATCTTTCTTTCTTTCCTTCTGTCCTTTTCTTCTTCTTTTGCTATTTTTCTCCTTCCCTCCTTCTTTTCCTTTCATTTTCCCTTCCCTTATTTCTTTCTTCCTCTTTTTCTCCATTTCTTTTTTCTTCATTCATTCTCTTTCTTTTGCTCTTTTTCTCCTTCCTTCTCTCCTTTCTTTCCTTCCTTTCTTCCTTCTTCCTTCCCTCTTTTCTTCCATCCTTGCTTTTCTCCTTTCCTTCTTTTCTTCCTTCCTTCCTTCCTTCCTTTTTTTTTCTTTCTTTCTTTCTTTCTTTCTTTCTTTCTTTCTTTCTTTCTTTCTTTCTTTCTTCCTTCCTTCCTTCCTTCCTTCCTTCCTTCCTTCCTTCCTTCCTTCCTTTCTTTCTTTCTTTCTTTCTTTCTTTCTTTCTTCCTTCCTTCCTTCCTTCCTTCCTTCCTTCCTTCCTTCCTTCCTTCCTTCCTTCCTTCCTTTCTTTCTTTCTTTCTTTCTTTCTTTCTTTCTTTCTTTCTTTCTTTCTTTCTTTCTTTCTTTCTTTCTTTCTTTCTTTCTTTCTCTTTCTTTGCTCTTTTTCTCCTTTCCCTCCTTCCTTCCTTCTCTCCTTTTCTTCTTCCTTCCCTCTTTTTTCTTCCTTCCTTCCCTCCATTTCCTTCCTTCCTTCTTTCTCGCCTTCCTTCCTTCATGTTAAGGAGAAACAAAAAGATAAAACTGACATTTATTTCACTATTTTAATACTGGGCTTTTGAATGATTCTGAGCAGTTCCTCTGTATAGAATATGGTTAAACAACAGAGAAATGTGAATAGCAACATCTTGCACAGGGCCAAGAAACTCAACATTCAGGAGCCAGATTTTTGGCCAATTTTCTAGTTTGTTTAAAGAGAATTATTTAAGGAAATCTGAAATCAGATCCTAGGGGTCCCCAAACTCTTATTTTCCTGACAAAAACTAGATAATTGAAGTGTCTTGTCCAAAGTTGCACTGCTAATATATCAGTATCAGAGGCAGATTTGGAGACTTCGGCTTTCCCCAGGAGCAGCCTGGGAGTCTTTCCCCCATGATCTGCAGCCTCCCGAGTCTGTAACAACTTAATAGCATCCTTTACTAATAGCAAAGCACAGCTATTCTATGGAAGCCAAGGGCTGGTCTTCCTTGTGGGGCTACTGTGTATGAGCCAGTTAAATGTTCTGAATCGGACTCTGCTCAGAGCAACCCAATTAAAATGCAGTAGCAGGAGTTGGTTTCCAGTTGGTTTTCTTCTTTTTTTGTGGCACACAAGCAGTAAGAGGCAAGAGCTTCCACTCCCTGGAGCAGTGGTTTGCAAAGCTGGAATGCTGGTAGTTTGTCATTTTCCAGAGCCTACTCACCCTTCCAAGAATCTTAGTGCCTCATTGATTCAGAACACAGTGCATAAAGATTTCATTTTGCCTGCACACACTGATTCCTTATGGGGGTTATCTGTTTGGGCATGGAAAAGTTTGCTTAGTCGAAAAATTTGGAATTTGACATTCAGGAAATTACAGGCATCTGTAAAACACGATTGATGTGCCAACCCTAACATTTTCACTGCACGCATGGAGCTAGAATAACGAGGAGAAAGTGTGTGTTATCCCACATAAATTTCCTGATCTTTTAAGGAAGCATTAGTTAGCTCTGAGAAACCTCGAAATGATGCTCAGATATTTTAATGTCTGTGTAGATTTGAGTTCATTCTACAAAAGGGCTTCTTCTCCAGTGACCAAAAACCCTGTCATTGTAACTTGAGGAAAAATACACACACACACACACACACACACACACACACACACACACACACGAACATGTACACACATAAACACATATATACCTAGAGTTGATAATAGGTTATGTTAATATACGCTACAGTTTTTAAAACTTTTCATATGTTATCATATTTGATCATCACAACAGCCCTAGGAGGGAGGGACTATTAAAATCTCCATTTTATAGATGAGATTGAGGTCCATGGAAGTTATGTGGCTTGTTCAAGTTCGCATGGTAAGCATCTAAGGAGGAGATCTGAATCCAAGTTTCTTAAATTCCTCCTTTCCCTTTCTTCACAGAGCCATCTCCTCATCTCAGAACCATATTACCTCTTGCTTTAGCTTATAGCTACCTAATTGGTCTCCCTGCCAAAGTGATCTTCCTAAAACCCAAATCTGACCATGTCACTTCCCTACTAAAGAAATTCTTACGTGTTCTAAATATGAACTCCTCCATTTGACATTTAAAGCCCTTTTCAAGCTGGATCTACCTTCCCCTTCCAGCTTATATTACACACCTTTCCATATATCCTACTGGCTTTCTTGCTATTCCTCAACTATGACACTTGACCTCCCATTTTCATAATCAGACTCTGCACAAGCCATCCCTCGTGACTAAAATTCTCTCTTTTCCTCCACTGACTGGAATCTGTTTTCCTTCAAGGCCCCAGCTAAAATGTCATTTTCTACATGAAACTTTCCAGGTCCCCTAAGCTGCTGCTTCCCCCAAAAGGTAATCTTATATCTACTTTGTGTGTGTATGTTAAGCATTTAATATGCACATTGATTACAAAATCATATCAATGACTGGGCAGTGTTTTGCTTATTCTGGAAATTCAAAGCTCACTAATAACACAACCCTCAAATTGCAAACTCTAGAATTATCCAGAGGTTGTGGTCAGATCTTTTTTCTAAATAATCAAATATTCATGAATTAAGCTAGGTGGAAAATCAAAAATTGAAAATCAAAAAAGGAAATGGGAAGTTGACCGAAGAAAACAGACTTGTTCATGTTTACAAATGAAATATGAGAAGGCAGCTTTAACAGAAAAAAATGCACTCATTTTATTCTTTATCACCAATAGTGTTACCATTAACAATGAAAATTTTGCCTTAAAAAAAACACACAACACATTTTAGAACCTATGTGCTAAACTTTGACAGTGTGTGCATGCATACACGTTCTCTACCCAATTACAATGTAAGCTCCTTGAAGGCACAGACTGTTTTGCTTTTGTCTTTGACTAACACAGAATCTGTAGCTTAATAGGTTCTTTCTGGTGATGAACACTGAGCTTAGTACCTAGTATGTTCTAAAGAAATTTTGATTGATTGATTCCTGGCTCCAAGCTGATATTTTCAGGTGTGAACCTTGTGGAGTTGGAGGTTTGATAGATATTCCTCAATAAAATCAGTTCTTTAATACTCTGATAATTTGTGGTTTCAGTGGTGTGAATCCTCTGTCCACTGATGCAGATCTCAACCCCTCCAGATGTTAAATGACAATTTCAGGAGTTGCTATAGTCAAATAATTTACAAAAAA
Source organism: Sminthopsis crassicaudata (assembly GCF_048593235.1). Classification (NCBI taxonomy): domain Eukaryota; kingdom Metazoa; phylum Chordata; class Mammalia; order Dasyuromorphia; family Dasyuridae; genus Sminthopsis; species Sminthopsis crassicaudata. The sequence goes on along the minus strand of NC_133623.1, from coordinate 46,091,711 downwards.
ATAACCCTTTCAAACTTATCTAGGCTAGTCCTCAGATAAAAGATACCCAGTCTGGTCCATACTTTAAGTCTCTCCAGCTGGGTAAGGCCCTTCAGAGCTGGTATTGCCTTTTGAGTACCCGATGCTATGGGGAAAGTATCTAAGGGGGACTTCAGCACAAAATGAACAGTTCAAAACAATTAAATCAGAACAAGTCAAATTTTGATTGGGAACTCAATGGCAGACTTGCAAATATTTAATTCTGCATGAACAACAAAAGCATAAAATTAGCAAGCCTGTAGACTTGGAAGAAAATCATTTTTGAATTTACTCTATTCTATTTTCTTCTATGATCAAAACTCTCCAATCAGGCTTACTGTGTGAAAGGTTACCCCAATTTAAATAAATTTGCCTGTACATCATTAATGTACTATGACCCCCTTGCCCTCACCCATGAAGTGTCACTAAAGCCTACTGTACCATCATTTGGAAGACTGCCTAGGACACAAATGAGATGATCATAGCTGAGATGGACCTTGAACTCCCTTGAATGTGAATTTGCCACTTGCTATCGCCATATATTGCTGACAATGTGGGCAAAAACATTGGAACCAACTGGCACTTGGAATGTCATTTTATGTAACGTGTGCACTTACCAGACTGATGAATGTTATAGAAAATAAAACCTGTTCCATGAACATTTAGATGTACTAGTTCTTTTCTTTTTCGATGCCATACATGACTACTGCTACTTCCAGAACTAGTTTTTGAAATCTTACCTCTAAATCTAAACAAGAAAGCCATTCCCCTGGGTTTATCTTCAAGGTGTCATACAACCTGATTTAAGTCACTGGACCATGAAATGTCTAAGCTTGAAGGATCCTTAGAAATCAACTATTTCAGACTTCTCATTTTGCTGATCAAGAAATGGAAAGGGACTTGGCCAAAGTCACTCTGAGAGTTAATGAAGGAGGTAGGAATAGAATTCAGACCTTGGCTGGTTTTGCATTGAATGCTAGAGAATAATTTGGAGTCATGAACATCTAAACTCAAATTCAGACTCTGGAGTTTACTAGGCACATAATCTTGGACAAGTCACTTAATTGGTTTGCCTACTACTACTACTACTACTACTACTACTACTACTACTACTACTACTACTACTACTACTACTATTACTACTACTACTACTATTACTAGTGCTGCTTTTGCTACTGCTATTATTACTACTGCTGCTGCTACTACTACTACTATTACTACTACTACTAGTACTATTACCATCACCACTATATCTTTATGCTGCTGCATAATCTATGTTAGGGTTTAAAAGGCTATATTTATGGTTAAAAACAGAGCTTATATACCTGATTTTATAAAAAAAAAAAACCACTTAGCATATCTTCATGTACAGGTAAATGTAGTAATCATGATGATAATTAACAGAGATTAATTAATGTAGATTCATATATTTTGCTTATGAATGTAGTTTACTTGGAATATTAAAGAGTTAGAGTTTTTTGAAACTTTTTTCTTCATAAAAGATCTTGAGTTAGAAAGGATATTGGAGATTAATAAGTCCTGTCCCCTCAGGAAACTGAGACCTAGAGAGATGAAGAGACTTATATAGAGTCACACAGCTAGTATCATACTGAAGTGGAATCTGAATTCAAGTCTTCTCGACACTAAATCCAGATCTCTATCCATTATACCACACTGCTTCTTAACCACAAAGATTTTATTAGTGACTTTGAAAAACGCAGAAAGGGCATGTTTGTTGAATTTTCAGTTGACACAAAGCTAGGTGAGCATCATTGTAATGGATGATGAAAGCCACAGAAGTCTCCACACACTGGAACACTGGGCTGAATCTAAAAAGGGGAAACTGAATGTGGATAAATATAAAATCTAATGCTTAGATTCAAAACACCAATACTACAAGTTCAAGATGGGGAAGGTATGGGTAGATAAATGCTATGAAGACCTTTATACTTGATCCTGAAGGTGATAGGAAGTTGCTAAAATTCACTGAGTGGAGGGCTACATAGTCAGACATATGCTTTAGAAAAATCATGTTAGTAGCTGAGTAGAGGATGTTTGGAAAGGAGAGTGACTTGAATTAGGAGCCTAATGTAGTTTAAGGAAGAGGTTAAGGCCTGAATTAGAGTTGTGGCCAATGTTACTGAGGAAAAGGGTACAAAAATGAGAGATATTATGATGGAAGAAATGACAAGATATGATGGGTTACTGATAATGTCGGGTGAGTGAAAATGAGGAGTAGAAGATGACTCCGAGGTTGTAGACCTGATGCCTGAGAGTATTGAGGGAGAATTAAGTTTTGTTTTGGACATGTTGAATTTGAAATGCTTATGGGGCATCCATTTGACAGTTTATTTTCTTTTTTTAAATAAACTTATTATTTATTTATTTTAGCATTCTTTTTTTTCCCCTGAGTTCCAAATTCTCTCACCCCCCCACCTCTCCCCCACCCATTGAGAAGACAGAAATGTGATATCAGTTATACATGTTAAATGATGCAAAACATGTCCTTCAGAATTTTCTCATATTGCTGCTTTGATCAGAATAGCCAAATTATTCACAGCTGATCACTGTACAAAATTGATGTTACTATGTACAATGTAGGAGAAGGTAGTTTCAATTGGATGATGAAGTCATCATCATTCAACCCAGTTTGTACAGCATGGAGAAGACAGTGAGAGAGAGAGGAAGTGGAACCCTCAAAAGTACATGGCTCTCTCAAGGAATTTCCCCATGAAAAGGAGGACAGTATATGGGATGATAGTAAGTGGGAATGGTAGGACCAGACTACAGTTTTTTAATGATGGGGGAGATGATGTGGTGGGTTTGTAAGTAGCAGGGAAAGAAGCAAAAACAGATTGAAGAGAAGAGAGAATGAGGATTACAGAGGGGTCAATCTGCTGGAGAGAGGAGGAAATAATATTAAAGGTGCATTTTCTTGGCAAGAAAGGTCACCTCTTCATGTAGAACAGGAATGAAGATCAAGTAGATAAAGATAATGGAAGATGGCATCTGAGTCTGGTGAGATGAGGATGAAGAGAGAAGGAGCTCTCATCAAGTGGTTTCAATTGTTTTTTGGTGAACTAGGAAGCAGGAGAGGGTGGGAGTAGACAGGGATCTTGAGCATCTAGAGAACAGCCAAAAAGACATAGTTGAAGAATAGAATATCAAAGAGAGATAAGACTTATTTTGCATGGACTCAGAGGGCAGAACTAAAATTAGGTGGTGGATGATGTAGAGAGGCAGATGCAGGCTCCATGAATACAAATAAAAATAAAACAACTTCCTAGTAATTAGAGTTGTTCCAAAGGAAAATGGCAGTTTATAAGAATAGGAAGTACTAAGCTCACTTCTCCCAGATGTTTTCAGGGAAAGACTAGATGTCCACTCACCCCCCCCCCCCATGTAAGTCATTATTGTTCAAGTATGAGTGGTACTCCATGAATTCTATAATACCTTACAGTTCTGAGCAATGGGGACAAGAAATCTAAGTAAAATACTGCTTGATCTTTCACCATGAATTAAATAGATGTACTGCAAAGTTTTGAGTAAAAGCAAGTATTTCCTATTGACGCACACTTTAATCCCCATATTTTTAAAGCCCACTTAAGAATCTTCACTTTCACTTCAAAAACTCTGTTATCTTAGTCATTTAATTCTCTATATCCCTTCCCTTGAAAGAAATCAGTCAAAGGGACAATCAATCCACATGATCTTTGCAGGTTCATTAAAAGCCCACAGAACATTAAGAAACAGTTAATTCCCATTTCACTGAAGTCCGAACTGATTCCCCAGCACTTGGCTGTTTAAGTAGCTACCCTATCTGTGCCATTGCTCCAGGTATTCAGCAGAACTAATTACCCAGAAAACCATTTGGAGAAACTTTTTCAAATAGTGTCAGTACAAGCAGTAATGATTTTCACTCTGGCAATAATGGTGTTGCTACTCATTTGGGGTGGGCTGGAATCTGAAATAGTTCTCTTCTTTTTTATTCCTACTCTGTCCCTTTCTACCTTTAGAAACCCTGACCTGGTACCACACTTTCCTAAATTTTACTTGCCTGAGCTGAGTTGAGTTTTGAGTTCTGAGCTTACATATTTGGTACAGACAAGATTTGTAGCGAATGATATCTTTGCAGGACCTTCCAGAAACAGAAAGCTGGAGCCAGAGGCAGCCATTGCCAAGGGGATGCTCTTTCCGGACAGTGTGTTTGGGAATTGAGATTATTTATTTCTGTTTCAATACAGAGAGGACTTTTTGTTCTCATCCGATTTCACAATATAAGAACATAACCACTTGGAATGGTTTGGCTTAAAACTAGGGAGAGAGAAAAATTTTACCCTATCTCCTTCATTTCCCTCCCCCTTCCAAGGAAGAACCAGAGGACATAGGCCACAGAACAGTTAATCTTTAAAATGAGTGAATTATGGTTCAGAAGGTAATATGTAATATACAGTAGTATATCATCTATCTCATCTTCTTTTAAAAATTAAATATTTCATTTATTAAGTAAAATGAGGAACTATTTATTAAACACAACATTAATACCAACACAATGAATTAAATTTGCTTAGCAATAAATTAAATTAATTCATTTCAACATATAAAGTATTATATTATGTTTTTTTCTGTTTCTTCTTTTAAATTTCTATCAAGATTATTTATTTATACAGCCACTTTCATTTATTTTTCCTTTCATAGGATCATAGTTAGTATATAAACTATTCTCCTGGCTCTCTCTTTTTTTTCTCTCATTTTGCATTATTTCACAAAGCTTTTTCTAGATTTCTTTGTATTCTTCATACTTAGTCCTAGGTTGAATTATAGTGTTTCTATTATATTAATATACCAGAAGTAGTAATAATAGCAATAATCGATATTTATATAATGTCTATTATGTGCCAAATACTGTGCTAAATACTTTTAAATTATTATCTCATTTGATCCTTACGATAACCCTGGGAGGTAGGTACAATTATTAACCCCTATTTTACAGTTGAAGAAGCTGAGCAAAACAGTTAAATGACTTGGCCAGGGTCACAGAGCTTATAAGTGTCAGAGGCCACATTTGAACTCAAGTCTTCCTGACTTCAGATCTGCACTCTACTGTAGCACCACCTAGTTGCCCCAATTTTTGTTGGACATCTAGTTTTGCTTCCAGTTTTTTGGTTTGTTTTGATCATGAAAATTTTTGAACAAATAGGTCATTCTATTTATTTATTTAGTTTGAGAATACTTTCTGGGTAGATTCCCAATAACAAATGATTGTGTCACTATCCCATCCTCTTTGCACCAATACACATTAGGTTTTTGTATTTTAAAAATTCAGTTCCCCATTCACAGAATTTTTTTGGGTTGACATGCATTTTTGTATTAAACTAAAAATATACCAGTCTGTGTGTATTGTCATTTGGTACACTACAAAACTGTGCCTGTATTCCAAAGACATCCATAGTGAGTATGACTTATTGGGGTGTGAGTTGTTCTATGGAGTTTTATTATATTGGCCCCAAAGAGATCTTTGGAATATAATTTGTCCTTCCTTTCTTCAAGCTTAAATCTGCTTCTTTTCATTGTTCCAATACCCTTTAGGACCAAGCAGAGCAGACCCGATCCCTCTCCCACATCACAGCCTATTAAAAACTTGAAGGTAGTTTTCAAATTTCCCTTCTCTTCTCTACCTACCCTCAAGACCCTTGCTTCCTCCAACAGATGTTCTAATGGAATAAATCTATCCTTCATTATTCTGGGTTCCTGTGCTTGAGATATTATTCTGCTTATCAACAGTCTACATAAACTATGATGACTCAAATTGAATATACTCCACTATGGTCTAATACAGTGGTTCTATTTCCTTATTAGTGGATAGAGCACTGTTCTTGGTGTCAGGGAGAACTGAGTTCAAATCTAGATTCAGATACTTACTAGCTGTGTGACCTTGAACAACTTACTTAGCATGTCTGCCTCAGTTTCCTCAATTGTAAAATGGGAATAATAGCAATTACCTTGCAGGGTTTTATGAGGAGCAAATGAGGTATTTGTTAAGTGCTTAGCACAGGGTCTGGAACACAGTAGTTTTTTCCCCTGTCTCCTTGCCTTCCCTCTCTTCCATCTCTTCCTTCCTTCCTTCTTCCCTCTCTCCCTCCTTTCCTCCCTTCTTCCTTCTCTCCCTCCCTCAGTCCACACCACTCTTCATGCAGCCCAAAGTCACATTAGCTTTTTGGCCACTTCACCCCATCAATGATTCATATTGAGCTTGCAGTCCACTCAAAACAAGGTCATGGTTTCCTGAGAAGAAGTCTTGTCTAGGGCTCTGGTGTACTGATATACTTCACACTATTGGAAAGGGGACCTATTCATCACACATATTTACTGTACCTTAGATGGCTTACTCAAAGGAATGGGTGCACTGGGGGGGGGGTGCGTCATTTAAAATTCATCACTAAGTGCAATAAATGAGTTACAATAAATACCTTTTACACCTCTAGGTGAAAATATACCATAGAATATATTTACTACTTAAACTTTGCTGCAATTTAATTTGAGCTTTCATTGATTTCATTTAATAGAGAGATTATATAATCAGGAAGTCAGTAGCAACTGAAAATACTAAGTATATTCTTCAACCATCAGGGCACTTTGGTAATATCTAGTAATGAAAGGAGATTCTCATTTAATTGAATTGGAAATGCAACATATATTAGCTAAAGAAACTTAATCAGTGTGATCAAATTAAAATGGGCCATCCTGATTAAGTCACTTGCAAACATTCTGCAATTATCATCGAGACTTGCCGTGTTAATGATTTAAACCCAGGTTCCTTCTCATGAGACCCAGACTTGGAGTTTTATACCAGACAATTAGAAAACTCCATTCTTTATTTCAAAAGATGCTACAGACTAATTATTGACATCAGTGTTGAAAAGTACTATAGAAAATAGTGACTATTTTTGAGGGGAATCTGGCTTGTTGGCTCTCAGGGCTGGAAATGAAGTTTGGCGGTGGGCAAATGGCTTTTCAGATGTCTGCTAGGGAACGTGTGCTCCACTGCTCTCTGCCTTGCTCGGATTCACAAGGAGAGATATGGAACATTATTGGAGTCATAAGGAATGATGAACATGAAGAATTCAAGAGAAATCAGGAAAACCCTGCAGGCAACTATATAGAGAGAAGAAAGCAAGGGCAGACATAAACACACACACACACACACACACACACACACACACACACACGTTAGCTACTGCTATATGTATAAAGGCAACAAAATTCAGGTCAAAAACAACTCGTAGCCTGTGTACCAACCTAGTAATGGCCAAGCAAATGCTCATCCTTTCTGTAAGAAATGGTTAAAAACTCCTGAATCCAAAAGGGCTCTGTGTCACACTCATGTTATTAGGCAGTTTTGCCGAGCTATTTTCAAGGAAAGCTCTTTGTGCATCAGTCTGTATGGGGTGTAGGTTGGGAAGTTTCTATTACAGCAAAGCAAAAGGTAGGAATCAAGCAAATTAAAGGCATTTCTACCCCGAGGATTTAATCAGCACTGAGAAGCTGATAAAGAAAGGGCTGTCTTAAATCCAGTCCCAGTATCTCTTCTGAGCTCCAGTCTAACATCCACAACTCTTTTGAACATTTTAGACTAGATGTCCTGTGGCCATCTCCAACTCAACGCATCCAAACTAGAACTCATTGTGTTTCTCCAAAATCCCCACCATCTTCTAAACTTTTCTGGTTTAGCACTGTGGGTACCACAATCTTCCCATTCATCCTATGTCATCTTTATCTAATTAAGAAGCCAGATCATGTTTTATCTCATCTCTTGCTTGAATAACCTTCTTTCCATTCACATAGATGTCATCCTTGTTCAAGCACTCATTGCTTCTAGTCTGGATTATTGTAATAGCCTCCATTTTGGTCTCCCTACCTTAAGCCTCATCCCTACTGTAATCTACCCTTCACGTATCTCCCCCAAATCATTTGGGTTTTACTAAAGCATAGATCTGACCATGTTATCCTCCTCCCTCAACAATTTCAGTGGCTCTTTAGGATGGTCAGGATCAAATAGCAAGTTCCTCTGTTTTGGCATTTAAAACTTATCTTTCAAGACTTTTTTCATTGTGCTCCCCTCAAAATAACTACCATGTAGTTATACTGGCCCATTTGCTATTCGATATACAGGATGCCCCATCTCCCATCTTTGGGCATTTTTATCAGCTGTTTCTCATGGCTGCTACTTTTTGCCTCCTCATCTCTGTTTTTTTGAATCCTTGCTATCCTTCAAGACACAGTTTAAGGGTCACCCTCTACAAAAGATCTTTACTGCTTCCTCCCATCTACCAGTACCCTTGCACACAAAGTTACCTTTTATTCCTTTTGTATATATGCTGGATATATTTCAATGTTAGCCATGTTGTGTCCCCTATTTATAATGCTCAAGGGCACAGACTCTTTTGACTTCTGTCTTTTTGAGTCCAGCACTTGGCATGGGGCCTGGCATGTGGTAAGTTCTCAATAAATTTTTTCAAATCCTGCCTCAGACAGTTGTATAATCCTGGGAGGGTCGCTTAATTTCTCTCTGCCTCAGTTTCTCATCTGTAAACTGATAAGAGTTTGACTCAATGACCTCCAGGATCCCTTCTAACTCTTAATCTATGATCCCCATGATTGTTTTTTTCTGACAGGAGTTGAAAAATAAGGCATCTGAGTTGGTGTGAAGTCATCTTCCTAGGGGCACTTGGTCCCTCAATGATCTAATCTTATCAGAATCCCATAGGTGGAGGCAGGAAGACTAAGTATCTTTTTTGTTCTTTTTTTTTCTGACAGGAGGATGAATTAGTAACTCTTTTTCCTGCTTTTAGAGCAATGATTCAGGGCCTTTGGGCCAACTTGGTGGAACAGTAAAGAAAGAGCAGACCTAAGGTTAATCTTCTCAGTTAGTCCCCATGTATCACATATGACATGCATATAGCATGTATTTAAATGGGCCTTGCAGAGCCACTTACCTTAAACATGCACCTGTGAATGTACACACACACACACACACACACACACACACACACACACACACACCCCTTCGTGGAGTCTGTTCCTTTACAAAGTTCAATAATAAGATGGGTAGGCAACATATTCTACCATAGAGCCCATAATGATGTATACCTATTTTTATGTCTGTATTTTGGGGTCTCCTATAAAGCACTTTACAGAACACCTACAGAAATGCTCTTGTAGACACCCACAGAGCTACAACTTCTGACAGTCGAGCTGTCCTTTGTCCTTTTCCTTCCTCTCCCCGGCCCCCATCTTCAGGCAAGAGCTGTGGGGCAAGAAACGGGGATGAGGGAAGAAGAATACTCACCTGTCTGTCCTATATTAGAATCTGTGGGTTGCATTCTCAAATACCAGAATCACCTATCAAATGTTCTTGGTTTAAAGTAATACCAAAAAACTTTATAGTTCAAGGAGGTTTTTTTTTTTTTTAATAGAGCCAAATCTCGTTAATCTTTCCTCATACTGAATTACAGTAAATTTGTTTTTATGCCCTTGTACTGAGGTGAAATGAGAAAAGGGCTGATCTTTTTTATGGTATTTGCAGCAGCAATATTTTTGCTTTCTTATTTCAAAAACTTGACCAGCAAGTATTTATTAAACACTTCCTATGTACGAGGATATGAACGAGCCTGAGACAAACCCCTGCACTCAAGAAGCTGATAGTCTAGCTAAAGAAACATGACCTAAATAAGTGAAGTGTTCGTTAATGATAAGAGATTTAAATAACAGTTCATTAGAAAAGATGGTACAGGTCAATGCATGGTTAACATGCTAGAATTCCATTGAAATAGAATGTAAGCTTTTTGAGAGCAGGGGCTTTTTTGTTTTCATACCTCCTTAACACAGCATGGTGTAATGCCTTAGACATGATTTAATAAACGTTCACTGAATTGAATTGAATAAGATGGCTAACAAGAAATGCAGGACCTCCGAGAACAGACAGTTTCAAGTCCCGTGGGGTTAGTCTGATCAGACTCTGGCGAAGGAGGTGGGTTTAGGGCTTGGCTGTGGGAAAGATGGGCAAGGTTTGAACAAGATAGAGAAGGGAGAACAAAAGAAAGCATCCCAGGTGAGAGCAAAAGCCTTGTGATGGGAAAGCATTAAAATATGTTTGGGAAACATCTAGGATACCAATTTGGCATGAACTTGGGGCTTGGGAAGGTGAATTGTTGGTGATAAGACTGGAAGGGGACACCCCCCTAATACTGTAAGACAGTTGGTCAAAGATTTAAGAATTTCAATGCAAACATATACAACATTTGGTAGAGGATTTAAGAATTACAAAGCAAACATTTATAGGATTATATAAAATACCTAAAATGAATACAAATCAGGAACAGCTTGTGGGTATTTTCATGTTGGTATTTAAATAAATAATGCAGACTTTGGACTAAGCACCTCACAGAACATTTTGCTGGGGCTGATAGCTGAAAAAGTGGATAATCTCTTCCCTGCTGAAGGCCCACCCTGTCTTTTGCTGTACTTTTTATTACACTGAAGCACAACTGGCTTAAGGAAATCCTGGAGAAAGAGTGGATATTAATTTAGTCTTCTCAACAACAGCCAATTTGCTACCATCACTCAAAAATGGCAGTGTTTTCTTTCTCTGGGTGTTTAGAGCTCAGGACCAGTTTAGGACTTAATCTCAGCTAACAATCAGTTGGCAGTGTGGTCCCACTCAACTGTCTAATATGATTTGGAAATGCAAAATACTTGGTTTTATTTGGCTGCCCTTTGGAAGTAGAAAGGACAGCTGCCATATTGCAGAATAATCATAGCATCTTCTACCTTTCGTGAGCTGAGAAGCTGATCACATAAGCACTGGTGAGTAAAGAATGTTCCCTTTGTGTGTGTGTGTGTGTGTGTGTGTGTGTGTGTGTGTGTGTTTGTACACACATACACAATGTATACACACATACCTGCCTGAGTGACATTCCTAAAATACAGCTCTGACCATGGCACCACCTGCTCAAAAAGCTCAAAGATTCTTATCATCTCTAGGATAAAATATGAACTTCTGTTTTGCATCAAAGGCTCTTGGCAATCTGGCTCCCAACTTACCTTTCCAGACTTATTTCACATTATTCCTCTTCACATACTGTATATTCCTGCCAAACTGGCCTTTTTGCTCTTTCCAATAGATGACGTTCCATTTCCCATCTCCATGCCTTTGTACAAGCCGTCACCTCACCTGGAGAGCCCTTCCTTCTGTCCTCTGCTTCTTAGAATCTCCCACGGCTTTCAAAGCCCAGATCAACTTCTACCTCCTACAGGAGGCCCTCTCTGATTCATCTAAAGTTCTAGTGCCCCCATCTCATGAAATAACTTTGTATAAGGTTTTACTTATAGCAGTTATTCAACAAGCATTTGTTGTATGAAGGCATTGCTTTCCTCAACTAAAATTAAGTTCTCTGAGGGCAAAGATCATTTCATTTTTGCCTTTTTATAGAATGTTTGGCACATAGTGAGTACTTGATAATAAATGATTGTTGCATAATTGTAGCCTGAGTTTCAGAGGGGAAGAAAATCAGCCAAAGTTATACAAAGAATGACAGCGTCAAGGCGTGATTCCCCCAGAATCTTGTGTCCAAAATTCAATGTCTTTTCAGGATACCAGGATACAATGACACACACACACACACACACACACACACACACACACACACACACACACACACACATATATATATATATATATATATATATATATTTTTTTTTTTTTTTTTTTTTTTTGCTGAGGCAATTGGGGTTAAGTGACTTGCTCAGGGTCACACACCTAGGAAGAATTTAGTGTCTAAGACCATATTTAAACTCAGGTTCTCCTGACTTCAGGGTTGGTGCTCTATCCACTGTGCCACCCAGTTGCCCCGCAAAATATATTTCTGCATTAGCCATGTTGTGGGAAAAAAAAGAACAAGAAAAATAAAGAGAAAAAATATGCTTCAATCTGCACTCTGAGTTCATCAGTTTTCTATCTAGAGGTGGAAAACATTTTTCATTGTGAGTCTTTTGGGATTGCAGTGGACCACTGAAATGATCAGAATTACAAAATGTCTCATTATCAACACCACATTACTATTACTGTGTACATTGTTCTTCTAGTTCTGCTCACTGCATTCTGCATCAGCTCATATAAGTCTTCCCAGGTTTTTCTGAAATTGTTTCCATCATTCCATATAGCACAATAATATTCCATCACATGAACATATAGCATAACTAATTTATCCATTCCCAACTGTTGGGCATCCCTTCAAGTTTCCAATTCTTCGTCACCACAAAAAAGAGCTGCCATAAATATTTTTGTACTTATAAGTACTTTTCCTTTTTTAAGATCTAGTAGTGGTATTGCTGTGTATGTATAATTTAATAGCTTTGTTCACAATTGTTTAAAAAAAATTCCTAGTAATTAGAAATATTCTTGGAATAGGCTGCTTTAAAATGAGGTGAGTTCCCTAAGACTGAAGTTTTTCAAGGAAGGGCCAGATAGAAACTTGCCAAGGATTCTATAGAAGGGATTCTTGTTCAGGTAAAAGGAGCACACTATATGGCTACTGGGGTCCTTTCCAATTTAGGCTCTGAAAGCATTTTACAAACAGCAACAGAAATTCTATTGAGATATTATATAAGTGGTTATAATGATATAAGCACACAAGCTTAGGTCAAACAGAAAATACATAGCATGAGCCTTATATTACTTTCCCTCCTCTTTTAAAAACACAGATTTGCCCATTTTCCTCCTGCCAACAGCAACAAAATGTTCTTTTCCATGCAGAGGTGATTTGTGAGACCATATGCTCCCGAGTGCTCTAATTTGAAGCCTGCCAAAGTCAGAAGAAGTTAAGTCTGTTTGCCGTGATGCAATTTTGGTCAAGACAGGTTGGAGCCAGTGCCTTGTCTCATAAGATGTATGCCGACAGGCTGGGTCCAGGTCAGAATTATGAAACTGGCCAGTTAGTTGGGGTGCCCCATCCCTTCAGTCTCACCTTTCTTCTCCCTTTTGATGCCTCCTCTTGCCTATGTCTCCTATTCACATTAGGGTGTCCCAGCATCACAAACTAGGCAGAGCTAGAGAAGATCTTGGAGCTCCTATCATTTGTGGGTGAGCTAAAAGAAGTCTACAGGGTGAAATCATTTGCCCAAAGTCACACAACTGGAAAGTATTAAGAATTTGAACCTGTGTCTTCTGGTTCCAAATTCAGTCTTCTCTCCAAAATACAAGACTTAGAACTCCTGTTTGGCACTTAATGTGTTATCCCTCTATGAACTACATGCAATCCATAAGAGAATCCACAGGGACACGGCAATGTTGAACAGAAAAGAATAAATCATTTATGGTGAAATTTCAAGTATCTGGGGGAGTGATGGGGGATGGAGAAACATCAGGGAAGCAAGTAAAACAATGCCCCTCTGTGCTAGGGCAGAGAGCCATGCATGGTGGGATATGTGCACACAAACAAAGTCTGCATATAGAAGAGACTGCAGAAGGACATCTTTGACCAGAACTGTAAATTACTACTTAAGTCCTTATGGCAAGCAGTTTTTATACATGACCTCCAATCAAGTTTGGGGAAGAGGCCCCAGATTCCTGGCCCCATGGAAGAAGAGAAACTGGCCTTCAGAGCCTCTGAAACAGCGGTCCCTGTGCAACAAGAGGCTGGGGAGACCAATGCCTGGGGAGGTGCTTACCCAGGATGGGGCTGTGGGGAAACACCACTTGCATCTTCCTCGTTCCAATTACTCTTACTAACTCATTTCAGTGTTTCTGAAAGAGTGAACAAGCTATCAAAATGTTACTAAGAACTTTTATTAAAATCCCTATTTAAGTGTCTTGCCTTTATTTAGATTCTGCTTTTTTGTGTGTTTATCTATTGGTAAAAGAAAGGAAAAAGAACTAGGAGGGATGTGACTTGAGACATTACTATGTATCAGTTTTAGGAAGTAAAGTAGGTTATTTACCTAATCACCAAAGAGGCTAAAAAGTGCCTATTATGTGCCAGCCACTGGAGACACAGACAGAGAAATGAAAAAGTCCTTGTTCTCAAGGAACTTACATTCTAACATGGAGAAAGACAAGAAGCAGGTGTATTTGCTTTTCATTCGGCTTTGCAAAGACTTTATTTCAATACTTTAGGGGTCTGTGATCCCCTCTGTAGTAACTATACTTGCTCCATTGATGAAAACTGCAATCCCTTTCTAACTTCATTCATTCTAGATGGTGTCATTGACTTGCAGTGGCAAAAAGGATTCCCTGTTCATTTCTTAATGCCCCTCTTTCTAGTACATATGACACACCATCTGGTCTGTTGCCTCAACAAGAGGAGAGACTGCCTTTGAGAAACCAGCATTACCTCTTCATCCCAATGAAATATAGGAGCAAGAGTCCTGGGACCGAGGTATCAATTCTGGGTTGGTAGAGGATGGGAAGCACAGTTCTAGACTTTTTATCTCAGCACTCTATGGGACTGGGAGCGAGCCACCTCAAATCTGGGCCTTAGTTTTCTGCAGTGAAAATTTGAAATTAAAGGCCATGGGTTTGGATCCCTTGTGAAGTGGCACAATAGAGTGCTGGACCTGTTGTCAAGAAGATCTGAGTTCAGATGAGCCTCAGATACTTGTGATGTTGGGCAAGTTACTTAATTTTTTCACCTCAGTTTCTTCATCTGCAAATTGGGAGTAATAATAGCACCTAAATACTAAGGTTGTTTATAAAGATCAAAGGAAATTATATCTGTAGAATGCTTAACATAGTGTCTGGCACATACAGTAGGTGCCTCATAAATGTTTGTTCCCTTCCTCCCTCTTGTAAAGTGAAATTGAGAAGACAGGACTACATCATCTTTAAGATTCTCCCAAACACCAAATAGCTTGGTGGTACAATGGATAAAGACTGGGTCTGGAGTCAGAAAGATTTGAGTTCACATTTAGGTCTTAGATACTTGCTAGCCTCACTTGATCATGGAAAGCCTCTGATTGCCTTAGTTTCCTCAACTGTAAAATGAGGATAATAATAGCAACTACCTCCCAGGGTTATTGTAAAGCTCAAACAAGATCAAATTTATAATAGTCGTAAAAAGCTTAGCACAGATTAACAAATGTCTTCCTTCACTCCTTTTTCTCTCTCTCTTTCTTTCCTTCCTTCCTCCCTCCCTCCCTCCCTCCCTCCCTCCCTCTTTCTTTCTTTCTTCTTTCCTTTCTTTCTTTCTTTCTTTCTTTCTTTCTTTCTTTCTTTCTTTCTTTCTTTCTTTCTTTCTTTCTTTCTTTCTTTCTTTCTTTCTTTCTTTCTTTCTTTCTTTCTTTCTTTCTTTCTTTCTCTCTCTCTCTCTCTCTCTCTCTCTCTCTCTCTCTCTCTCTCTCTCTTTCTTTCTTTCTTTCTTTCTTTCTTTCTTTCTTTCTTTCTTTCTTTCTTTCTTTCTTTCTTTCTTTCTTTCTTTCTTTCTTTCTTTTTCTTTCTTTCTTTCCTGCTTCCCTCCATCCATCATACTATAAATGGGCACATTATCACCTATTCTCATTACTATATCATAATATTATGGGCTCTCCAGCAGCCATGTGGGCCAACCAGTACTTGAAAAAGATTCCTCCTACAACATCTCTGAAAAGTGGTTCTAACTATAGCAAGGCAAGGTGGGGTGTGATGGGGATTCGGCAGTTCAAATCACTTAGTGCTCCTAATTTCTGTCATAGAAAATTGGCAATATGATCGGTCTCAGTTTCTGAAATCCAGCATTTTGGAAGCATGCTTAAATTCTTTAAATCAGATCAATGACATAGAAACTAGATTATTTATATAAGAAGATATTTATCTCAGGCCTTCAGTGGTTTACAACTTGGGCAGAGCATTGTTTTCTATGCCATTTTCACTGCAGTTCCCCAGATCTACCAAGTAGGTTCTGCAAAGGGAGCATGCTAAGGTCTTTCATTCGACAAAGAAAGTAACAATGCTTTGCCGGCATTGGACATAAAGAAAGCCAACAGTATCCCATTGACAAAACCAATCTACAGCCACCCTTAATTATCCATAAGGCCCTAATTGAAACCGAGCCTCACACTGCAGTCGGCAGTGCCCACCAGGCATGTGTAAGATGCTGCCTCTGCAGACATGGGGCACAAATAGACTTTTCTCAAGCAGCTCCTCTTCCTGTCTTTGGAAAGCATACACTTCTGATGAATCGGTGCTCATTTAGAAACATTCCGTGACTCTGTGTCTCAATTCCATTCCTTCATTTTGATTGGACTGTTGGATGATAAATAATTTAAACGTGGCACCACTGCTGCGAGGTTTAGTCTTATCTCTTACCCATCGCTTTTTATATTCTCCAAGATAGCCGGCATTCTGCTTCCTCTGCGAACCTGAAATGGGATTCGGGAGGAAAACGGCAACCAATAGATCTTCTACGTCGAGAACCCAATATAGGATTACATTCCAAGTGCACCATTTACCGTCCAATTTGGAATACATAAAATATATGACCATTACAAATTCACCTTTCCCTGCCAAGCTTGGCTGTTGTACTGACATGTCTTATTGGGAGATTAGAGCCTTTAGCTTTATTTGTAACAGCAAAAAGCTGGAAACAACGACCAGAGAATGGGAGAATAAATTATGGTATATGAATGTAATGGTGCTGTAAAAAATGATAAATATGGGGCATACACAAAAATACAGAAAGACCTATATGAGGTGATGCAGAGTGAAATCAGCAAAAACCCAGAAATGTAGACACATAGTCTGTAATAATATAAAAAGGAAAAAGAAAAAAGAAAATAAAGCTAAAGGTATCAGACTATCAGCTTGACTCGGGAAGGAATGCAGAACAAATACAGTTTTTTTTTTTTGCTTGTTTGTTGTTTGCTAATTCTCTTGTTTATGCTTTGCTAAATGCTAATGGTTAGTGCCAAGTTTCATTTTTAATTTTGTACATCTATTTGGCCATTTGTTTTTGTTGACAGTTATTAAATTTATAATAAAGAAAAATAGCCTCCCTACCCCCCAAAGATTTTTGCCTTTGGTATTGCTAAGCTGTCCGTTACCACCAGGGCTTATAGGGATAGACCGTGCTCCCCTTCACCCTTTTTCTTAATGCTCAGGGGCCCTGCCCTGCCGAGCCTGGGAGTGCATGCCTCGCTGCAGGCAGCTCAGAATGGCATGGGAGAATTGGAGCTATGCCATCTAAATTGGACAAATTGGATCTGCTTGTCACGCACTGCTGGATCCAAATTGGGGGACCATTCAGTGCTGTTCGCTAGGATAAGCCCCCAAAGGCAAATTTAGCATCACTAATATTGGGATGACACAGTGCTTTGCAATACTCATGAAATGGTTTCAGGGAAAAAACATGCATTCGCTTGTTGCATTTAAGTAGGAGCTGATGGGAGAAGAACACGTGCCATGAAGCATACCAGAGTCAATCAGTAGCATGGTGGAAATGTTAAGTGCACTTCAATCAGGAAAGGCAATAGAATGGTTTCCCAGACTTGACTGGCTCGAGCTCAGTGTCTGTACTGAAAGTAGCATTTTGGTGTGACTACACAGAACTTTTCATTAATTTTGCAACTTGAGAATGATAAATGTTGAGTTGCTTGGATTGTCTGGTTTTTGTTTTTGTTTTGTTTTTTAAAGGCAGCTTGACATGATGGAAAGAACGTTGAACTCATAGTCAGTCTAGTAATATAAAGAATGCCTATCCAAGCAAATATACAAGGATATTTTAGCTATGGCCTCTTATAAGGAAAAGAAAGAAAAATGTAAAAAGAAATGACTGTCAGTTCTGTGTAAGCCCTCCCTTATGTATCTATAGTCACAGGGGCTGAATGGTGGAAGGGAGGGGGGAGATGGTTTTAAGAACATCTATAAACATTTACTTAGCTGTTGGCTCTCTAACTAGAAGTAAGCTCCCCGTCCAATAATGATCAATGAGACAATATACTATTGGAGGAGCCGGAATCCTACCAATATTAATATTCACCCTACAACTTAAACAGGAAGATATAAGAAACTGCAACCAAATTGAAAGATGCCTTACAGATTCTCCTTAGAGAGGCCCAGAAAAGATTTGGTTTTGGCACATCATCCCATGGGGAAGTTGAACATTGCACTTTGCAGTGATCAAGAAAAGCCATGAAAATAAATGCAGTATATGTATCAACATCTGGTGTAGAGGACAAAAAGACAGCAACTTTCTACAAAGAAATTGATAAAAATCTTTTGAATTAAATCCATGTAAACACTGACACTCTGGCTGTAATGCTATGGTTGTTATGGGGATAATTGTGAAAAAGAAAACATGATTCAAGATCAAGAAACAAAAACTGAAGATTGTAGGCTACACAGAAGTCTTATATCATATATATAATGTGTATATATATATGTATATGTATATATATATATATATATTTCATGGATATCTTTATATCTATCTAACATGTTCTTTAAGGAGAAAGAAAGTCAGTAAGTATTGGACATGGGGAGTATGGGATAAAAAATGACAATGACTATCTTTACAGAGGCAATGGCTGCTTACTGCCGTGAGACTCATTTCCATGTTGCTTGTTTATGTATGTCGATATGTTGTAGTAAAAATCAAAATAAACACCTAAATAAAAGAAAAAATAAAAATGAGAAGATAAGGTATTCAACTGTAACAGCTGTAAACTGACTGATGTCTTTCTTTTTAAATTGTTGATGTCTTTCATTTTTATATCATCTCCATGGCTAAAGAAATCCCTCCCTACTGAGCCATTACTTACAACAAAGATTAAAAAGAAAAAAAGAAAAACAATTCAGCAAAATTAATCAAATGGGCCTGACAGTATAAGCAATGTTCCACACCCACCATCCACCTCTTCTGAAAAGAAGGGAGGGAGGCACATTTCCTCAACTCTTCTCCAAGGCCAAATGCCTGGGTCCTTATAATTACAATGTACCCAGTTTCTCTTTGGTTGTTGTTTTTCCAGTTACATTGCAACAGCTATCATGTATATTGTTATATTGTTTCTGTGGGCTTCACTGTCACAGTTCATAGAAATCTTCCCATGCTTTTCTGAATTCTTCATATTTGTAATTTCTTAGAGCCTTGCACTATTCCGTCATATTCATCTACTACAATTTGTTCAACCATTCCTCAATCAATCAACAGCTGTATTTCTAGTTGTGTTGTATAAATGCCCAGCAATGGGGATCTCTGAGATTGGTTGGTATGGATATTTTAGTCACTTTTAATGTAGTTACAAATTGTTTTCCAGAATGATTGGACCAATTTAAGACTCCAGAAGCATGTATTAGAATGCCTGTCTTTCCATACCTCTTCAAACATTGACTATTCCCATCTTTCATCATCTTTCACCTCACACTTTGTAGGGTGTCAGGTGAAATTTAGTTGTTTCAATTATATTTACTAGTGATTTAGAAGTAGATTTCATATAGTAATTAATGGTTTCCAATTAAAAAATTGTTTATATCCTATGCTCATTTACCTACTGGGCAAGGGTTCTTAGCTTTAAGTGTTTGTAGTTTCCTGATATAACTTATATATAAAACCGTTATTAGAAATGCAACCTGACCCGTTGAAACAAGTTAAGTGTGGCTGTGAAATGGGTAGAAGAACAAGAAAAATACATGAATATGGGCCACTATTGTTGCCTTAGGAAATCTGGCCAAAAAGGCAATTGCTGTAAGGAGACCAGAAAAGTCTAGCAATCACTTCATCCATCGAACACTTCATCTTTTTTCTCTACAAGATGGACCTGGCACGCCAAGCAACACCAGTTGAAAACATAAGCTTCTGTGTCAACTCTTAGAAAGGATGGTGGAAGACTAAGAATGGTTATCACCTTATAAAACAGCACAAGGTGGAGGGGAAAATGAGTTTACAGAAAATTTGGCATAGGATCCAATTAAGCCATCATCCTCAGAGCACCGAAGGATGAAGGATGTAAGAACAACAAATGGATGAAAAATTGAAAACATCTGTCAAGATTTCTACAACAATCGTGTCTGTAATCACCACATTTGGACTCTACCATCATGGTCCCTGATGTACTACATGAGGAAATAGAGACAGCACTAAGGAAACCAGAGTAAGTGAGACCAGACCAAGAATTCAGAAAGGAGGTCCATGCTAGAAGCAATACAATTTCAAGGGGTTTCAAGGATTACGTCTTAGGACATCTGGAAGACAGGATGGTTCAAAATGAGTGGGAAAAAAGCATATCCTTTTTATCTCTATAATATCTTCATAAGAATAATTCAATCAATTAATAAACATTACTATATGCCAGGCCCTTTGCCAAATGCTAGAGATGTAAAAAGAGGCAAAAGACAATCCATGTACTCAAAGAGTCACAATTGAATGGGAGAGATGACACAAAAACAAATATATACAAACAAACTATGTGTGGAATAAATTAGAAACAAATTAGCAGAGAGAAGGCACTAGAATTAAGAGAGGTTGGGGGAAGAAATTTAAACTTATAATGAGAATATCCTTGATGAAAATAACAAGGAAACAAATAGGCTTTTATCAATGTTCTTCTATAGTATTCTATTATATACTATTCTATAGTATACTATGTCTTCATAGTTGATTAAAAGGGTCAAAGTGTACAAGATCTCACTGTTCTTGTCTAACTATAAAACCTATTTGACTCAATACAACCAACCAAATGCCATCTTATAGATTCTCTCCCAACATGGGATCTGCCATGCATATATCGAGATCATAAGACTTCTTGAAAGACACACAAGAAACTCCAAGGTTATTTTTTGTTCAGTGACCCTTATTCTCCATATCAAATGAGCCATAAAACAATGAGATGTATAACTCGCTAAAGGTGTTTGGACAATCTCAGAAATGTCCAATACAGAGCTCAATAGAAGAATTCCCTATAGATGTTGAAGTCCTCCAGATGCTACTGTTTGTGGATGATCTTGTGCTAATTGACTCAACTATCAGAACACTACAAAACTTCCTAAAGGAGATCCATAATGATGTAAAAGACTTTGGCATACCAGCCACATAGGAAAACCAAGTGGATAAAAAAATGGTTAATGTCATCAAGATATCCATATGTGTATATGCATGTATGTATATATATATATATATGTGTGTGTGTGTGTGTGTGTGTGTGTGTGTGTGTGTATTAGAGAGACATCATAGTTATCTGGGCCCAGAATTAAGTAGAAAGAAGAGTTGGCTTGATGTTCAATTTCCAAAATGCAAATACTTTCAATGACCCCCAAGGTTTTTAACTTAAAGAAAAACTCATCTCGGGGCAGCTAGGTGGCGCAGTGGAGAAAGCACCAGCCCTGAAGTCAGGAGGACATGAGTTTAAATCTTGACTCAGACACTTAATAGTGTCCTAGCTGTGTGACCCTGGGCAAGTCACTTAACCCCAATTGTCTCAGGGGAAAAAAAGAAAAGTTCATATCTTTATACACCAATATTCTCTTAATGCAGAATTATATACATACACACACATACATACATATGAGCATGTGCTTGTATGTATCTAGGTATGTGTTCATATTTCACAGATATATGGTTGCAAATCATGGAACACTTCAATTTCTCAGGAGTCATAATTGCAAGTGACTCAAAGGGTAATGGAAAGATGCATGGTAGAGGTAAAGCCTGCAGTACATTATCAATGAAGAATTAACTGTGAGCAAAGAGCTACATTAAGGATACCATTAAAATGATATATGACAGCAAGAGGAGGTGGGCTGATCGTGTAATGAGAGCAAAGAAAAACAGATGCATGAGCTGCATACAGCACCAGTAGCCTCAAAATATACAGAGCCAGAGGAAGAATGCTAGCTCATGGGGCTTCAAAGGGGGATAGAGACAGGAATTCCAGGAGAAGGTGTGGATAGGTTAAGATCTGTGCTGCCAGGAGGTACATCCATTTTATCAGATCACAGAGCCACTGAAGTAAAAAATGGGATTAGTAATATTATACTGCCTACCTCTAGGCTGCTAGATAGTGAAATGGCCTTGTAGAAACAGGAATAGGGCTCTGAAAGTTCCAAACTGGGCCAATAGCCTTCTAGGACAGCACGAGGTATTTGAAAAGGGGGGGAAGGAATAGGTGAGATCAAGGACTACCTCTTCTTGTTGGTATAATTACAAGTGTATATATGTGATCCTTTCATTTTGGGAGTGGAGGGAAAATTAAACAACAAAAGGACGTTTGGACACCTGAAAGGGGCAGAAGGGAAGGGAAAGGGTTCATGAGAAGGGGGTTGAAGAGGCCAAAAATAATCTAAAGTTCTTCTCCTCAGTTTTCCTGCTTGAGCCCCTAGTCTTATCAGTGATTTCTGTAGGTTCAGCCCAGGATCAGGCTAGTATGTCAGTGCCATCTAGGGGCAAGGAACGCCAACAGCTGCCATAACACAGAATCTTTATGGGATGGGTTGAATCCTACAGATAGCTTTCTGGCAGTCTTTGCATCTTTGGCTCTGTAAGTTCTTTGTGGTCAAAGATGACTTCGTTTCTGTCTTTGTATCTCCAGACCTCAGCACAATGTCTGGCACGTAGGAGCCATTTAATGAATGCTTGTTGATTGATCTAGTAATGATGCCCTTTTTTGAATTTCCACTCCTGCATCTGGTTTTTCAACTTCTCTCTGGCCTTTCGATTTGGGCTCTCTAAATGAAACTCAAGGGATAGCTCAATGGCGCAGTGGATAGAGCACCAGCCCTGGAGTCAGGAGGACCTGAGTTCAAATCACTTAACACTTCCTAGCTGTGTGACCCTGGGAAAATCATCTCACAAAAAAAAAAAAATTAAAACAAAAGAAAACATGGATCTTTTGAAATGGCATGGATTTGAAATCAAGAATAATTTATTTCTGATTTCTGTTTGTGTCACCTACTGGTTGTGTGACCTGGACAAATAACATTACTATTCTGAGCTCCAATTTCTTCATTGTAAATGGTCAACAATAATGCCCAGAGAAGTTCCTAAGTTCAAATCTGGCCTCAGATAACTTATTGACTGTGTGATCATGGATAAGTCACTTCACCATGTTTGCCTCAGTCTCCTCATCTGAAAAATGGGATGGAGAAAGATTTGGAAAAATACTCTGGTATCTTTGCCAAAACAAAAACAAAAACAAAAAACCCAAATGGAGTCATGAAGAGTCAGATGTGACCGAATCAATGGGACAACAAAGGAAGGTCATTTTGAGAATTAAGTGATAATACATGTGTTTTGTAAACCTAAAAGTGCTACATAATCATTTAATATTAATTACTCCTTTTGGGGGAATGGGTGAGTGAGGCAATTGGGGTTAAATGACTTGTGTAGGATCACACACCTAGCAAGTTTTAAATGTTTGAGGCACATTTGAACTCAGGTCCTCTAGATTCCAAGATTGATATTCTATTCCTTGTGTCATCTAACTGCCCCTACTCCTTATTTGAACCCAGACCAATATTGTTTTTACTGCATCATGTGGCAGATAGTTATAATGTCCAATATTACATAAAAAGTGCATTAGAGAGGCACCACATAGGAGATGAGATGATTATTATCTCCTGGGAAGTGGAAATTGGGGCAGTCAGGCAGGAGGGAGCATTTGACTTGTGCTTTTAAGGTTGGATAGGAATTTGATAGGATAAAAGGGAAAAGGAGGATCCTTAGCGCCTTTCCGTCCCCAGGGAGGAGTCTCAAGGTCCCGGGGAGCATGGGACATCCTGGACACAGAGAAGTTTTCCACAGCAGAATGTTTGTAGTGTTGTGGCAATGAATGTGTATGGTTTAGCTGAAAAACTGCTGCTTGAACTACATACCATCATTTTCACATAATTTTTAAAGATTTTCTTGCTAACAGAGCCCGGTAATGGGAGCTAGGGGAGATACAAAACTTGGAGAAAATGTAGCCCCTACCCTCACAGAACACAAATTCTAGTAAAGGAATAAGACACACAGATAATAGGAACAGACAGGTGGGGATTGCTGTAGAACTTCCCATTTCACCTCAATGTAACAATTCCTGCCACACTTGGGTTTCCTGCTTGCATGAGGTTCTGGCCTCTAAGGAATGGATGGGATTGGCCCTTTGCCCAACCCTCTTTCCCTTCTTTTTTATCTAGATTTCTTTGTTTTGTACAAGAGGTAAATAACAAAAATTGATCACATATCTACTATGAACAGAGTATAGTGCCAGGTGACAAGAGAGGAACATCAAAGTTCAGCTAAGCCAGGATTTCTTAAATCTTTTGGCTCATGACCCCTTTTTTACCCCAGAAATGTTTATGTGGTATCCAAATCAAACTTTAACTGATAAAAAAAATCATAATTTCATGACCCCCACATTCAGAATTTCAAGTCCCCTGTATGGAGTGGCAACCCACAGTTAAAGAAGCTGGGCAGTAAGCCAGCCCTCTTGGAATAATGTATATTATGATCATCGATTTTGAACTGGGTAAGACCTCAGGGTCCACCCTTTCAGTCGGCAGGAAGTTGAGGCCCAGGGAAGGGACTTGCTCAAGGTCACATGGGTAATAAGTGGCAGAGCTGGGATTTGAACTCAGATCAATATTTTTTTTTGGTACTATATGATGTGGCATAGTTAAAATGCCCAATATTACATAAAAATACATTATTGAAGCACCACATGTGTGGTGAAATGATTATTATCTCCTGGGGAGTGGAAATCAGGGCAGGCTTTCTAAAGGAGGGGGGATTTGACTTGTGCTTTTAAGGTTGAGTAGGAATTAGGAGAAAAGGGAGGATCCTTCAGTTATAGAGAACTGAGCGAGAAAAGGCAAGAAAGCAGGAGGGGAACGATATATTCTAAGAAGATTTAGAAATCTTGCTAATGGGGCAACTAGGTGACACAGTGGGCAGAGCACTGGCCCTGAAGTCAGGAGGACCTGAGTTCAAATCTAGTCTCAGACTCTTAATACTTCCTAGCTGTGTGACCCTGGACAAGTCACTTCACCCTAATTGCCTCAGAAAAAGAAAAAGAAAAAAAAAGAAAAAAAAAAAGAAAAGAAAAGAAAAAAGAAAAGAAATCTTTCTAATGACATCCTCTTATAGCTATCCATCTAATCCAGCAATGAGAAAAATCACTTTCCATTAAATTTCTAAACTACAAACTTTTTGTAAACTCTGAAGATACTGAATGACACTTGGGTCTGTGAATTCAAAAAAGGATGGTAATTTTTCCTCCTGCTATTTCTATTTTACTGAGGCTTTCCAAAGAAGCCCCACCTGTTTCATGAGTAATTGAAATAAAGGATACTCCTCCTCAGCCCATATTTCTATAAGGCCACCGTTAATGCCAAGTCTCAAAAACAATGACTAAATACATCACAAGGAAGGTTAATAATATCCCTGACAAATTAATCAAGTGAAGGCAAACAAAAAAGAGTAATTGATTGGAGTTCTCTTGATTACTTTATTCTCTTGCTTTTATCAAACCATTTCTCTATTATCTTCAACTTCAGCTGTTTTGCCCTGAAATTATTACTTCATTTCATCTTCACATTTCCATGGAAACTAATTCAAAAGCACTTGATGATGTGTAGCATCATTTATCCACATTTCATTGGAATCATTTTTATTGGTAAGATCTACTGTAAGCATGACCTTTCAGAAAAATTCCAGGAGGGAAAGACAAATACGTGTCATGGCCTTGGCATTTTTTAAATAAAACCCTTTATTTGTAGAATGAGGCAAAACAGAGGACCTCAGGGAGTCTTGCTGATAGTCATGAACCCTGGATGAAGTCCATGAAAGGAGTAGTATGGATGAGGTTATGTCAGAAATGCATGGGGGCAGAACTGAGCCTTAATTTATTACATTCACCCCTACCACCTGCCAAGGGATCCAAAGACAAAAATTGACATGGTCCCTACTCTCAAAAGAGCTCACAATCTCCTATGGGAGATAAGACACAGATGCAAGTAACTAGAATAGAATGCCAAAGTACAAAATGCCATGAGATGTCAAAGAAGGGAATAATCATTTCTGACGGAGAGGAGACATGAAAGAGTTTGTGGAGAAAGGAGTATTTGATTTGGATCTCAGAGGATGGCTAGGAATCCATCAGGTAGAAATTAGGAAAAATGGGGAGGGGAAGCCAGTTCAAGCACAGAGGAGAGCTGGGATAAGGAAATGAGGTAGAAAACTGTATCGATAGGTTTAGGAAATGGTGGGGGTCCATTTTGGATAAATGTGTTATATGTTTTGTGGGGGAAATAACCGTCTTGTTAAAGTGCTCACACATTCAGAGAATGTCAGAGCTGGCAGGGGCCACAGAGATTATCTGGTTCAAATCCCTCATTTTATAGAGGAGAACACTAAGGCACACATAGAGGGGAAGTAGCATCTCCAAAGTCATTTTGCTAGGAAAGAATTAGAATTTGAACCTAGGTCCCTTGACCACAAATTCTCTGCTATTTAAAAAAAAATTTTGAATGCTGTTTAGCTTTTCTATCACCTTAATTTCTTCTTGGATCTTTCTTTCAACCCTTTCCAGAGAGCCATGCCTTATAACACACAATCTTCAAATTTGATGTTCTTTCAAAGGCATCATTATACCTTCTTTCTCCCCTAAACTCCCTAATCTTACTTCTTTCAAGTACTAGACACTAGAACATAAAATATTCATTCTTCATCATTGGGAAAGTTGGGTGTTGTGTTACCATAGGCAACCTGTCATTCACATCTGTCAGCAGTATGGTCAAGCACAGCTGTGAAACTCAGAGATACAAGGTGGGTCAGCACTATGGCAGTGGATAGCACCAAATGGCTCATAGCTGAGCTGCCATTATAGATATATGGGCTACTGTAGAGTGGGTATGGAAAAGGCATATTAGAATCACTGAGATTCCCAGAAACTTTCCCTGTATTCTCATTCTCATTCATATTCTCTCTCTCTTTCTGTCTCCCTCTGTATCTCTCATTCTTTCTTTTTCTAGCTCTCTCTCTGTGTATCTCTGTATCTGTCTGTCTCTATCTCATTGTTTCTCTGTGTCTATTTGTCTATATTTGTCTCTATCTCATTCTCTCTGTCTCTCCCCTCCCTCCCTTCTTCTTCTCTCTCTCTTCCTCTCTCTTCTACTTTCTCTCTCTCTCTGTATCTTCTGTCTCTATCTCATGCTTTCTCTTTGTATCTCTATCTCTGTGTATCTCTGTATCTCTGTCTGTCTTTTTCTCTATTATTCTTTTTCTCTGTCTCTGTCTCATTCTCTCTCTGTATGATTCTCTGTTACACTCTCTATCTCTGCATCCATCTATCTTTGTCTCTCTCTCTGTATCTGTCTCTCCCTCCCTCTCACCCTTTCCCTCCTATGCTTTGGATCTTGCCATTAACTGGGGGTCAGGGAAATTCTACAATGAAAGAACTCTCCAGAGACATATTAGGTGATAAGTCTGAAGATGGCACTTGTTTAAGACTATGCCCCCTTAATATGTTTGAGAACTGCAGACATAAAAATAGACCATTTAGTGTTGAAGAGACTTCTGTGACAAAAGCTAAATGGCCAGCAGTATAGTGGTCTCTCAAGCCGAATTCAGATTAGTTAGGCAAGCCAGTCAGGTTTGGCTTCTTCTCCCAGAGCGAGAGGAAAGTGATAAGCACACAGACGTGGTCCAAGTGAACGATCCATAAATGTAGCCCCTGAGAATCTGCATGGCCAATGCACTCGCATGGAAAAAGCTCTGGACTCATTCAGAGCTCTGAGCCATGAGTTTGAGTGCCAACTCTTCCTTTCTCTGGGTAATCATCGGGAATCATGGTTTGAGTCTCTGGGTCCTCAGTAGCCTCAGCTAGAAAATGAAAGGGCTGGACTAGAGACCCTTTGCTGTTCATTCCAATTCAGAATCTATGGCCCTATGATCTTCTGAACTACACCGGCTCTTATTGTCCTTATACGCTCACTCACCATTGGCACTGTCAAGTGTATCTGGTCCCGTTTACCTACATTTGTAAAAGGGCTCCCCCTCTCTCTGACTTCCCAAATATAAAATGATCTGTGTTTGCAAGGGAGATGTCAGTCCTGGCTGCAACAGCATGTCCTGGGTCAAGACAAAAATGGGTGGCTGTCATATCAAAAAATTATAACTGGCTAAATTCCTTGGGGACAAAAATTGTGCTTCTCTTCCTGAGGTACAGAAAATCATGGATATGATTTGTAGACCAGCTATAGGGGATGAGATAATTTATAGTTTTAGGTTTGGGGGAAAAAATAACTACAGCCCTGAACTGAAAAGTAGAAGACCCAGGTGCAAATTAGTCAAATTTATAAATGTTTTTATTTTTGCAAGATCCTACATTCACTGATCTGTGATCTGCATACAAGAACTTGACCTCTTAGGGCTTTACTTTCCCTCCCTGTCACATCTAGAGAAAGAAGGAGTGGTAGAGTTAGAAAGGCCACTGGCTCTGGACTCAAGAAAATCTGGTTTCAGATCATATCTCTGATAGCTTATGACTTGTGCGGTGTCGGATAAGTCACAACCTCTCCAGTCTTCAGTTTCTTCATTTCCAAAAAGAGGGGTGGACTAAACTGGCCTCTGACCACCCTTTCAGTTGTAGATTAATGATTCTATGACATTTACTTATCTATATGATCTTGGGAAAGTCACACTACCCCCAGTGAGCTTCAGTTTCCTAATTTATAAAATGAGAATATTGGACTAGGATAGCTTCTGAGTTTTCTTCTAGATCTAGATTCTAGGATCCTATGAACTTAGCATATTAGAACATTGGATTGGGAGTTAAAAGACATAAATTTGAGTCCCAGCTCTGTCACACATAAGCTTAGAGACTTTGGACAATTCATTTCCCTTCTCTGGGTCTCTATTTTCTCCTCTGTGAACTGAAAGAGGTTTCTTGAAAGTTCTCTGAGGTCTAATGTTAAGATTTCTGATCCCTGAAATTTGTCTTTCCCAAACTCATTCTCCTCTATATCACAGCACTGTGCATATATGTTGCAAAGACCTCCTTCCCCCAACCCTTAGATTGCAAGATCCTTGAGGGAAGGAGGGGGCTATCATTTTTTCCCCTTTATTTCTTCCATGATGGGGTGGTACTTCATTACTGTAGGCATTGTTTGATTCTGAATGGATTGTCGGGTTCTATGAGACACACTTACCTACTATGCTCATCTCACAGGTTTGTTGGGAGAACCACTAAATTCATGCCCATTTTGTAAAAGTAAGAGCTCGATTTATATGACATCTTATTATTAAGTTTGCTTGCAAGTTAGTAATTGGAAACATTGGTTCTTTAGAATTGCTGCTGAGACATAAAACCTTAGACTCGGTCTTCAAGCCAAAAAATCCCAGGAGAATGAAAAAGCCAAAAACATGCTTCCACTCATTAGTGAATCAATAAGGATTTATTATATGCTTAATATGGTCCAGGTACTGTGCTAAGCACTGGGGCACAAGAGATGAGAGGAGTACTATTTATGTGAGAAATGGAAGCATCAGTTTGGTTGGACTTTAGTGTGTTGGAAAGGGAGGAATATATAAAACGAGGCTGGGAAGGTAGAGTGAGGTCAAGGTATAAAGGACTTTAAAAGCCAGAGATATTTATGTATGAGTCTATAAGCAACGGGGAGTCATTGGAGTTAGGAGACTGATAGAATCTTTGGGAAAATGAATTGGTAGCTATGTGAAGGATGGATTAGAATACAGCAAGACTTGAGGTGGGGAGACCAATTAAGAAATCATTGTAATACATGTATTAGATTTAATATATATCTTAACATATTTAATATGTATTGGACTATCTGCCAGCTAGGGGGGTAGAGGGGAAAAGGGGATAATTTGGAACAGAAGGCTTTGCAAGGGTCAATGTTGAAAAATTACACATTCATATGTTTTATAAATAAAAAGCTTTAATAAAAAATTAAATCCCTGTAATAGTCTAAGCAAGATGTAATAAAATCCTCAACCAAGATGGTAGCTATATGAGAAAGAAGGGATCAAATATGAGAGATGTCACAGAGGCAGAAATAGAGAGTCATGACATTTGATGAGTTATGTGGGGTGAGAGAGGGCAGTCAAAGATATTATTGTGGTTATGAGCCTGAGAGACCAGCATGGTGCTGCCCTTGACAGAAATAGGGAAGCTGAGAAAAGGAGAGATTTGGAGTTGAGAAATAATGAGTTCTGCTTTCAACATGCTAAATTTAATATGCCAAAGTATACCCAGTTTGAAATATCCAATAGGGAGATGATTATGAAGGACTGAAGTTCCGGAAAGAGATTAGGACAGGATATATAGATCTGTGAGTCATCTACATAGAAATGATAATTAAATTTTTGATTTCTTCAAGAGCCTCCTCTTTCATGTAGTGTGGACAACTACTGTAGGCAACCCGAAATGGTTGTGGTAGACGGTGAGTGGAAAATTGGACACAACAAGTACTAATTGAGCTTGAATTTCCATGTACTGGAAATTATCTGGCATAATGAATAATCTTCCAACTGAAGGCTTGTTGGGGTGAGTATAATAGATCATGGGATCTATGAAGGCTGCCAGGAGAGCATCTTGATGAACTTTCCATTGGGAGTCAAAGGAACCAGAGAAAGTGGCAGGAATTTACCCAGGTTAAGTGCCCAAGCTCACACAGTTAGTAAGTGGCAGAGATGGAATCTGCACCCAGCTCCTTTAGCTGCAAATCCAGTATTTTCCCCTAGGCTTTATAACCTCCAATATGCTTTAAAAGAGGGAAGACATATTTAATCCATGGTATGTGGTAATGTGTGATAAGTGTTGCTGATGTTGATATCTTAATTGGTACAGACAATATGTGATATGGGAAATGAGAAGGGGAAATTACTTCTGGATGGTGTTATGGAGAAAAGTTTCATGAAGGAAGTATCAATTTGCATGAGGCTTTGAAGTATGGGTAAGATTTTGATAGTCAAAGAGCCGAAGGAAGGCAGAAAAAGGTAATGGAATGAATAAAGGTGTTGAGGAAATCAGGGGGTGGTTTTGAAAAGCTTGTGAGATCAGTACAGAGCATATAAGACATGAAGGTGAATCTGACGAGTTAGGTTAGGCCAGTTGGCAGATGAACCGTCAGGTAAGGAAATTTCAGATTGAGGGTGGATTTGATTCAGTAGGTAATAAGGAACTGTTCAAAGGTGTTGAGGAGGGATATGCTATTCGATCATAGATTTTGAACTAAAATGGACCTCAAATGTCATTTAGTGGAATGCTCTCACTGCACATACCTGGATTACAGATGTCCACAGGATCAAGTGAACTACTTTGAATGACTTTTTTTTTCTCCCCAGAGGAAGGGAGAGGTGGGTTGAAGTTATTGCCTGTATTATCTGTAGCAGGCAAGGGTATTAGCATCTTCCTCTCTTCTGAATTCCAAAGCAATTCTGGATCTAAAATAATCGGAATTTTAGCTAGCTTTCCATTTACTCTGAATCGAAATGCTATTATGACTCATAAGCAGCTAAGGCCCTTCCCAAGTCACCTCTGTGATAATATTCATAGCTCTGAAATGACAGCTCTGGGGTGCTTCCCAACTACTAAACTATCAACTTTCTATTTAATAAACACTTGAAAACTGTGAGAATCTGGCAGGTTTCCATTTCCCAATCCCAAAGCTGCTTTGCAACGGTGATTGGTGCCAGGAAAAGAGAGAGGCAGCAAAGCAAACCCAACCGGGTCAGTAGCTACCAGATGATGTTTGAACTCACCAGCGCTCCTGATGGTGTCTACATTGGCAAAGCAAAGCCCCTAGAGCAATGTGCCTAGTGCTCAAAAAGTCTCCTCTCCTGGGTGACAGAGAAAAAGATTTATAGCTATAAGACAACTTCAAGGCCAAGGAGTCCAACTCCCTCATGATAAGGAAACAGGCACAGAGACAAAGTGATTTGCTTGAGGTTATACTGCCAGTAAATAACTCAGGTGGGATTTGAACACATGACATCTGGACTCCTAATTCAGAGTCCTATATACTACACTATGAAAAAATTCTACTGGAGGAACAAAGTGGAGTAGAAGGAGCACAGTGCATGGGTCTGGGGATCTACACGTAGGTTCTGGTTCTAGTGATGACTTGCTATATGATTTGGTTAAGTTACTTTTTTCTTTGAGTTTCTTTATAAATTGGAGGGGCTGGACTAGCACCTCCCCAAGTATGTTCAGTGGAATTTGGAGCAAAATGAATTGTAATTTTTTTTAAAGAAAATTTTGAGTGGGTGCCATTTTCCTCACTAAGATATTAAATATGAAAACACATCCAGAATATCTAGTTATACATGGCAATTTCAGTATAACCTGATTTCCTTTACTCATTTGAAAGTTTCTGTGACTTTCCTTCCAGGATCCCCAAGTCCCAGACTGGCACTGATGATTGCATCAATATATTTCAAGTCCCACAGTATTTTCTGGCTACAAGAGCTTGGGAAAAACTTGACTAAAAGATCTGTCAGGTTTCTTCTGGCTCTAACATTTTGGGAATCTAAGAAAACGTGTCCAAAATCTATCTTGCCCTAACCTTTCCTTAATGTTATGGATTCTCTATAATTAGGCAACTAGGTAGTTCTTGGAAAACTCTGCCCATGTGACTGCAGCTCCTAAGCTAGACACAAACATTGTCAACAATGAGAGCTCCAAATAATAAGTGCTTGATTATGTCTAGTATTTTTCATTTTTCAAAACACAGGGGTATCACTTCCCTAATCTAATGACACTGGCTACTATAACAAACCAGTAGTAAGTTGCAGATTTTGTTATTATTGTTGATGAGTGGTTTTTCAGTCATCTCTGAGTCTTCACGACCCCATTTGGGGGTTTTCTTGATAAACATACTAGAATGGAATGGATTGCTATTTCCTTCTCCAGCTCATTTTCCAGATAAGGAAACTGAGGCCAACAGGGTGAAGTGACTTGCTCTGAGTCACACCACTAGTACGCGTCTGGGGTGATATTTGAACTCAGGAAGAGGGGTCTTTCTGACTCTATCCACTGCAGCGCCACCTAGCACAAGTCACAGATAGTAAACAGCAATGTTAGAACTGGGATCCAGGCCTTCAGACTCCAAATCTAGCACTCTTTCAATTCTATTATTATATTATTATATATTCTACTATTATATATTATTACATTATACTGGCTCACATGGCTTTCTAATATATACAGACATGTAAGTTACATAGACACACACATGCAGGTAAACATAGAAACATAGCCTAGATATCCAAAGCCAAGTCCAAAGCCAACTACTCTGTCACGCATCCACCAAGTCATTCCAGGTTTGTTTTCTTCTTATCCTCAAGTCAAGACACATGGTAAATCTCTCCCTTCTTGTGTCACATCTCACCTGAGACCTGAATGGGGACTGACTGATTCAAATAATGAGAGCAGAGCAAAACCAGCTTTCAGACATGCCAAGGGACGAGTACAAATTGGAAGCTGGATGAGACACGCGTTGTAAAGGTTATTAGGATCAATAATTGTCACTTGTTAGCAGCGGTACTGCTGGAGGGATCGGGTTTAATTGGAAATTCCTTTCTTGATGACTTTATCCAGACTGCTCCAGTATGTAAGAAAAAGTCAGTCTGGTGGTTTCTGCTGCTAGACCCCTGCTTCTTCCTTAGGTCGAATTTCCTCAGTCCCTTCCTTACATGCAGCCCGAAATTAAGGGATAAGTTACTTCCATGGGACAATATCACTGAACAGGAGTCCCAGGCCCGAGAAGGTCTCCATATATTCATTTAACAAGCAAGTGTGACACACTTACTATGTGGGGGGCAAGTGGTATGTTTCACATCTCTGTCCAGGATGATCCTTTTCCCACATATGCCCCCACCTTCTTTTACTCTTTTTTTCCCATCTCTTCTAGTGTGTCCTAAGAAAGATATGATAGGCCTGGATCCAATGAAATCTTACTATAAAAGCACTTGATGAAACCTTAGGAGGCAGGGGGGAAAGCAGTGGATTTGAACTCAGAAAATCTTGATTCATATCAGACATGCCATTTACCACCTTTGAGATTTTGGCCCACTCACCCTACTCTGAGACTCAGTTTCCCCTTCAGTAAAATAAAAGGGATTGGATCTGATCGGGGTGGGAAACATCCAGGCCACAGGCTGTGTAGCCCATGAAATCATTTGCTAAGGCAACCACAGGTGATGATGAGCTGAAAGCTAGGTACAACCACCTCCCACTGCTTGAAGCCTGCAAATGATGTTACAAATATTTAAATGACAGAAAAAAGTCCCTCACCCCTGGATTAGATGATCTAAGATCTCTTCCAGCTCTAAATCCCATTATTATCTTTTAAAGTCTTTTCTTTGTTTAATCATTTCAGGCTCTTTGTGATCCCATTTGGGGTTTTCTTGCAGATATTGGAGTAGTTTATCATTCTCTCATCCTGTTCATTTGACAGATGAGGACACTGAGGCAAACATGATGAAGTGACTTGCCCAGGGTCACAGAGTTAGTAAGTGTCTGAGGCAAGATTTGAACTCAGGAAGATGAGTGTTCCTGATTCCAAACCAGGTACTCTATCCTCTACAGTGTCATCTAGCTGCACAAGAGCTTTTCTAACTCTAATAAGTTAAGACACCTAAGGTTTCTTTGAACTCTAAAATTGGATCCTCCTATGATCTCTTTAAACATGATCCGCATTCCTTCTTATGTTTCTTTTTTTAAAATAAGTTTCTTAAGAACTGTTCATACCCTTTGATCACTTGTCTATTGAGAAATGACATTTGGGGAGTGTGTGTGTTTGTGTGTGTGTGTGTGTGTGTGTGTGTGTGTGTGTGTGTGTGTGTGTGTGTGATTTATCTACCTTAGATATTAGAACCTGATCAGAAACATCTGATTCTAAGATTGCCATACCTATTTCTGCCTCTCTTGTCCTAATTGTATTACTTTTGTTTATAGAAAAGCTTTTCAAGTTCATTCAATCCAAAATATTTATTTTATTTTTTGTATCTGTCTCTTTCCCTTTATTCATTACAATTTCATATATCCCTTTCCTAACTATCACCCAAAGAGGTTAAAGCTTATAATTTTTTCATGGTCTGAGTATGACATTCAGACCATGTATCCATTTTGGTTGTGGAACATTATATATTGTGCTAGTCTAAAGCTAATTTCTGCCAAAATTATTTCCAGTTTTCCAATCAGTTCTTATCAACTATAGTTTTTTCCAAGACATCTATTTATAATTGTGTTCCATTGTTTTTGATTCTTTTTTGTTTATTCTGTTCAAATCACAAGTGATATTTTCTTCTTTAAGAGGTATTTTGTGGAAAGGGACCTGTATGTGCCAAAATGTTTGTGGCAGTCCTTTTTGTAGTGGCTAGAAATTGGAAAATGAATGGATGCCCATCAATTGGAGAATGGTTGGGTAAATTGTGGTATATGAATGTTATGGAATATTATTGTTCTGTAAGAAATAACCAGCAGGAGGAATGCAGAGAGGCTTGGAGAGGCTTACATCAACTGATGCTGAGTGAAATGAGCAGAACCAGGAGATCATTATACACTTCAACAACAATACCGTATGAGGATATATTCTGATGGAAGTGGATATCTTCAACAAAGAGAAGATCTATTTCAATTCCAATGATCAATGATGGTCAGAATCAGCTACACCCAGAGAAGGAACACTGGGAAATGAGTGTAAACTGTTTGCATTTTTATTTTTCTTCCCAGGTTATTTTTACCTTCTGAATCCAATTCTTCCTGTGCAACAAGAAATTCGGTTCTGCACACATATATTGTATCTAGATATACTATAACATAATTAACATATATAAGACTGCCTGCCATCTAGGGGAGAGGGTGGAGGGAAGGAAGGGAAAAGTCGCAACAGAAGTGAATGCAAGGGATAATGTTGTAAAAAATTACCCAAGCATATGTTCTGTCAATAAAAAGTTATAATAAAAAAAGAGGTATTTTGCAATTGTATCTATCTAGGTATTGTGTGTTCTGGTAGATCAGCTCCCAGATATTTTATGCATTTTGTAGGTATTTTGAATAGGACTTCTCTTTCTAATACTTTTTCCTAGATTTATTATTATTTAGAAATATATTGATTTTCATCAGATTATTTATGCATGCAAGAAAATATTTTATGGATAGTTTTTATTTTGCACTGAAGCCATTTCTTAAAGAACATTTTCCCTCTTAACTAAACTCCCCCATATAACAATAAAAAACAATTAAGTGAAATACTCCTTCCCTCCTGTCTTCCTACCCCAACCCCAAGGGATTCACTGACTAAATCTGACAAAATATTGTTCCCTAGTAGTTCTCTACCTCTGTGCTGTGAAAAAAGAGCTACATTACATTGAATGTTCTTTGGAACCTTTATTGATTTTTTCAGTTACTCATTTCTGCTTGCTTTTTGTGATTTTTTTTTATCATTTTTGTCATTGTAGTTCCTTTGCATATTGTTCCTTTGGCTTATTTCACTCTTCCCATATTTCTACTAAAGTACTGCCAATCATGCTTTACCAATCCCCAGCTCTAGATTTCTCCTATCATCTGAATCCTTCCTTCCTCAGTCAGATGCACTAAATAGAGCTAGAAAAGTCACCAAACCATGTTGACTAAGTTCACTACAAATTCATATCATTTTATCACACAAGTGCAGTTCAACCATGAATAATGAATCTCTCCAATTATTTGTCTCCATTTCCTGGAAACAGGGCTTTATAGTTGAATTTAAATAAATCTTATATGTGACTTAGTAGGTTATCTTCCAGATATTTTAGATATTTTATAGTTATTTTGAATGGAATGTCTCCTACTGTCATTCCTTCTTGGGCTGTGGAATTTTTTTGTTTTTTGTTTATGGTACCATATAGAAATTCTGATGACTTCTGTGGATTTTGTAATCTGGCTATGTACTAAAGATATTAATCATCTTAATTAGTTGCTTTGCTAATTTGAAATACAATACAAAGTCCCTTGGAGCTACTTGTGGTAAATGAGATGAGTGACCAAGCTAGGAAAGAGTCAGTTTGTTCCAAAATAAGATACAGCCAGAAAGGAATGAGATAGGTCTTGGTGTGTGCTTTATTAAAGCCTTTCCCAATGAGAAGGGCACATTTGACATGTATAAGAGTGTGATCATAGTATCTGAAAATTAATATAATTTTACTAGTGTTTATATCTTTGATTTTATTATCTTGTCTTTCCCCCAAAGGTAATATTTCAATGCCTATGAATCTTTTTTTTATTCTCTTTTTTGTTTTTATCATAACTTTTTATTTACAAGATATATGCATGGGCAGTTTTTCAGCATTGACAATTGCAAAATCTTTTGTTCCAATTTTTCCTCTCCTTCCCCCCACCCCCTCCCCCAGATGTCAGGTTGACAATACATGTTAAATATGTTAAAGTACATGTTAAATACAATATATGCATACATGTCCAAACAGTTATCTTGCTGTACAAAAAGAATCAGACTTTGAAATAATGTACAATTAACCTGGGAAGGAAATAAAAAATGCAGGTGGACAAAAATAGTGGGATTGGGAATTCTATGTAGTGGTTCATACTCATTTCCCAGAGTTCTTTCACTGGGTGTAGCTGGTTCAATTCATTACTGCTCCATTGGAACTGATTTGGTTCATCTCGTTGTTGAAGAGGGCCACGTCCATCAGAATTGATCATCATATAGTATTGTTGTTGAAGTATATAATGATCTCCTGGTCCTGCTCATTTCACTCAGCGTCAGTTCATGTAAGTCTCTCCAGGCCTTTCTGAAATCCTCCTGCTGGTCATTTCTTACAGAACAATAATATTCCATAACATTCATATACTACAATTTATTCAGCCATTCTCCAATTGATGGGCATCTACTCAGTTTCCAGTTTCTGGCCACTACAAAGAGGGCTGCCACAAACATTCTTGCACATTCAGGTCTCTTTCCCTTCTTTAAGATCTCTTTGGGATATAAGTCCAGTAATAACACTGCTGGATCAAAGGGTATGCACGGTTTGATAACTTTTTGAGCATAGTTCCAAATTGCTCTCCAGAATGAATGCCTATGAACCTTTCTCTACTTTGTCAAAGTAGTTATCTCACCCTCACCTCACTTCACTCCAGCTTTGTAGCTGTCTTACTCTTCAATCTCTTTTTCTGATTGGAAACTTCTGGAACTTTCATTTTAAAGAAAGTACCCAGGCTAGCCCCATTCACTCTTTTCTTCCTCTCCTAGTTTTAGCTCTTGACCCTTTGATCTCCTTTTCCCACCATTCCCTTCTCCCTGCTTCCCCTTATAGCTTCCTTTTAGTTTCTCTCTTCCTTACCTTGCTTTATGTGAGCAAGGATTATCTTTCTTTTTTTTATTTTTTGCTTGTACTTGTACTACCCAGCACTTAGCATTATCCCTGACATACAACAAGTCCTTAATAAATGCTTGTTGACTATACCAAATAGAGTTACCTCTCACTCCACCATCTCAGAACTTAAAGGGCATTTTTGCAGGTCATTCTCAAATGTAATGAAATCTTTCTCTTCCTTCAAGATGAAAGTCAGGCACCACCTCTTCCATGAAGTATTTTCTGTCTCCAAGTTCAAAGAAGTTTCTTTCTCTTGAAATTTTCCCAGAGCATGTGACCAAGGTCTCTCACTAACCTCACACACTACCTTTCATTAGAGTTATCTGTAGACTTGCCATCTCCCTTCCTCCACTCCCAGTAAAATGAGAGCCCCTTGAGGGTAGGCACTGTATCATTTTTTTATCTTTGGATCTCTGATACTTAGCACAGAGTCTGGCACATAGTAAATGCTTAATCAATATTTGCTGAAATTAATCTGTATTTCATAATTTGCCCATAATGATAAAGTATGCAGAGGGCAAAGGAAGAGGCTCCCTTTTAGAAGGTCTTAAAAATTATTTGGCAAATGAAAACGCTAAAGATAAGGTGTGACTGCAAAGTAACGTGATTGGTTGTTTGTTAAACCTATATATCTTATTTGTCTGTCTACATGAGTGATATCCATGACTTACAGAGTCTGCCCACAGATTCCTCTGTCTGCCCTTCTAATTGGAAACGGCCTTAAGAAAACACACACCAAGATCTATCTTGTTCCTTCCTGGCCGTATCTTATTTTGGACCAAATTGAGTCTTTCCTAGCTTGATCACTTACCTCATTCACCACAATTGGCTCTAAGATACGGTGTACTGTATCTAAAAATCAAATCTACCATAAGAGGATAAAGATTTGCAATCAACAAGGAGACTCAAAAGAACGCTAAACACCATCCCCAAAGAGGAGTCCCAACATCATTCAACTTCCGAAGGGGAAAGCTTTGAAAGGGATGACACACATGTGGTTGGGTAAATTCTGGCAGGTCGGGTCATTATTTCACACGTTATAATGCTCTGACATTATTTCCCCATAGCCTCAAGATTATCCTCTGGAAATGAAACTCAGCTACTTCAGGGTAATGTTCCATTGCTTCACTTAGTGGGTAAATGGGAGAGAACCAGACGCCACACTGAAATGTCTTTTTTTTTTTAAACCTCCCAACATATGACCTTTCATTGATTTGTCTCATGGAAATAGCTTTGCTGACAGGTGAGGAAATAGATTCATATGTCAGTGTCTTCTCAGGTCCATTAAACGTTGTTATTTCAAAGCATATTAGACATCCTAACCAGTGTCAGGCAACAACTTGGGCAATTCAATAGGTTGGAGGCTAATGCAGGCCGTAGAATACTCTCTGCATGTCAGAGAATTATAACCTAGATGGTTAGATACTTCTTGGATCAAGGCCATTGAAAATGCAGGTGAGGTAGGATGGGAGATGTGGGGGGGGGCATTGTATGCTTTTCAAAGAAAGGGCTCTGGAGACATTGTGAGTTTCAGCTGTTTATAAGGTTTCTATGAATAAGATCAAAGCAAGATGTTTACAGAATCGTGAGACAGGAAAATGTCCAGAGGAAAGAACCTTAAAGGTCATTGGCTTCAATATCCCATACCCAATGCAAGGGGCAGCTAAGTGGTGCTGCAGTGGAAAGAGTGTTGTATCTGAAGTCAGGAAAACCCATATTCCTGAGTTCAAATCCAACTTCAGAAACTTACTATCCATGTGACCCTGGGTAAATCCCTTAACCCTTTTTGCCTCAGTTTCCTTATCTATAAAATAAGATAGAGAGGAAATGCCAACTACTCTAGCATTTCTGCCAAGAAAACTCCCAATGAGGTAACAAAGAGTTGGATATTGCTGAGATGATTAACAAAACAACACTCAACATAGAAATCCTTTCCACAGAATCCCTAATGGCAGCATTATGTTTAGAATTATAAGATCTGAATTATAATCCTGATTCAAGCAGTCACTTTAAGTATAGCCACAGGCAAATCACTAACTATACTGCGTGAAATTTGATATTATACAAAAATATAAATCATTAACTCATTCAACAAACATTTATTAAGTGGCTACAGTATGCAAAGAGTACGGATGTACATGAGCTAGGCCCTGTTCTCAAAGGAGTTTATATTCTAATAGGAGGAGGAGGCAGAAGAATAGAGAAGAACAAAGAATAATATTCCAATGGACAGTAACAACATAGATTTTGAGTTAGAAGGAACCTTAGATCCAAACTTTTTATTTTATAGATGAAGAATCTGAAGCCCAAAGAGGGAAGCAATTTTCCATGATCCCAGAGAAAGCCAATAATGGGGCAGGTATCTGAACCCAGTGTTCTATCTTCCAAGCCATCATATCACACCATCTCAAAGTGTAAACGAGATCAGGAGAAGTGTTTTGATAAATTGACCTGCCCTGTGTATAATGTATCAATTCACTCACAAGGGTAGGATGATGTGAAAATCAGAAAGTATTCTGAAAAAAAATTTAAAGATATCTGTGGGTAGAATATATTTATAATTTTTACTTTGAAAACTCAGAAGATTATAGTGTTTATTTACTGAAACAGAATCAAATCCATTGGACAATTAAGTAGCTATTTATTTTATCTGTTACAATAATAGTCTTTGAGTGGTATGGCAAAGGTATGGAATGTTAGTTTTCTCTTAGACTTTCAGAGCTCAATTGCCTCTATCATTATTTCTCAACTTAACCTACTACTTATGTTTGTTAGGCCAAAAGAACCACCATCATTGTTTGGAGTTGAGTAAATCCTCTCCCAACTGCCTGAAAAGGAAGGAGTGGACAGTGAAGAAATGTGTTTCTAGCATCCCAAGTTAGAATTTAGGATTCATTTTGTTATAGAAACATTGTTTAGCACGAATCTCCTTCACTCCTTCATCTCAGTATGAGAACCTATGATTTCAGTAATATATGTCTTCTCTCTCCTAAAGCAATTGATCAACAAGCATTTATTAAAAGCTTACTATGTGCCATGTCCTAGTGCAGATTCCTCCCACTATGTATACATACTTCCATAAGATAGACATTGATCAAATGAAGAAATTAAAATCCAATCTCTAGCATATACTAGCTGTGTGACTCCAAGCAAGCCATAACCTCTCAGTGCCCCTAAGGCAAATCTGTCAGATTATAAATTGTGCAGAATTTGAAGGAACCACAAGTTCCCTATACTGATGAAATTACAGGACCAGATGTTGTCCCTTTCTTCTGATATCATATTATCAAAATTTAAGCATATACTTTTCTTTCTCTAGATTAACTATAAAAGCCAAAAGTAGATACATGGATTATCTATTATAATCACAATATCATATAGTTTTGCTCAACTATTAAAATTTTTTCTTAAGATTTAGTACTTTTATCCCCCTCCCACCACATGCAAAAACGATCTTTAACATTTGATTTTTTAATATTTTGTGCTCAACCATTTTTTAAAAAAAATCACTATTTTGGGTACTATTGGGTAAGGAGCTGTTTCCTGGAAAGTGCATAGATTTTTTTTAAGGTTAAGATAGAGCAATAGCAGCATGATTAGAATGAGGAAATTCACTCCCAAGGTGTTGAAGATACGGCCACTGATTAGATGTGTAAGTTCTAGAAGGTTTGTTAAACAATTGGTCTTGTACTCTTCCAGCTGGTCTTGTATAATGAGTGCCTCTAACCAATAAACAAATAGGAACCTGAGGCAGTCTGAACATTCTTGCACCAGGAAGTATGTTCTTACTGTTATTGGATTGGGCAACAGCCAAGGGATGGTGATGGCAGTGGAATCAATACTCATCTGAATGAATTTAATTGTAAGTGGCACTCCGCTGGGGATAAAGGAAGCTCTGGGAATCATTCAAGGTTACCAACTAAATGATAATTTCTAATAAACTCAGAATCCCGAACTTTTCAACAAGCAAGATTCGATAGAAACATAATTATAGGTGAAGTATTCTGAATTTCAAGCAGTAGCCCAAGAAGAAAATGCAACAAGATTTGTGTTGTCTGGTATATGACCAAACTAGAAAACTCGAGAAATCAGCCTTTGTGATGTCCAGCCTCAGTGTTCAGTCTGATAACCAGACCCTTTAGAGGAAGGATACATAGAGTGCAAGGATACTCAGGCCTCCAAGAAGTCCCAACTCAAAGTTACCCCTGGATGTCTTTCACCAAGCAGGGGAAAAGGGAAATTTTTTTTTTTAGAAATCAATATTAGAAGAAAGGAGAAAAGTACACACGTAACCAAGACTTCAGCAATAAACCCTGATTAAAAAGGTGGCAAGTTAGAAGTTGTAAAAAACAATGAGATAATTATAAAGTGCTTAATAAATGTTGTTGGTAAGATTGCAGAATGAAGAAAAACAGGGAAGGCAGCTATGTTCAAATTCCCACAAATTAGAAATTCTGTTCCCAAAAGGAAAAAAAAAGGAGGGCACCTAAAATAAAATTCCTGTACAAAAGAGAAGGCTACACAGGCTGGTGCAGCTAGAGTTAGGCTGTCTTGCTATTCCAGAGTCCTGGAATCTGTGCTGAAAGTACTATATTCCAACCTCTCTTCAAATACTACTTGATCAACCAACCATGGCTGCAACTCTATTCTCCAGCCAACCACTCAGGAGGCCAGATGCCCACAAGTAGATCACAAGGTTGACTTTCCACCAAAGAAACAAATTCCAATAGAACCAAATCCAAAAGATATTGCCAGCCATAGCTCTGGCTTCCCAATGTACAGGCAGAATTTTGCTTTGATCTCAAATCTAAAAGCTACAAGAAGCCTGTATTTATAACTTATAATCCCTGCCTCTAAGTCGATGTCTCTGTAACTACAGCTCCAACTCCTGCTCCGGCTCTGGCTCCAGCTCCGGCTCCGGCTTGTTCTTAGGCTGTTTTCTAGCCCATCCAGTCAACCACTACCATCCCAAATAGAAAATAAAATGTGGTTTAAAATAATCCTGGCTTATACAAAGAATTCCATAAAATAAAAGATGCAAGGAAACAATTTCTTCAGAAATGTAGGTTAAGACATCCACAGATGTGATGTGGATCATATAACTTATTTAACAATAAGTTAAATTGAATAATGTCCTAAAAATCACTTAAGGAAGAAACAATATTAAAAAAAACACGCACATACAAGAATAGATAATTGGGGAAAATGCAAAGTAACATCTAAGAACTACAAACATCAATGAAAGTGACAAATAACCAAATAAATTAATAGAATAAAAATATGGAGCAACTATCAGAGCTAAAATAAGCAATGCAGATGGAAAAAGGAACAATGGAGGATATCCTGAGAGATTTCCTCAAATGTTTAAATGGCCCATTTCAAGAAATTAAGCAAGCAGAACACTAGCAGGAAAAAAAGCACAAGACCAAATAAAAGATGGGCTCAAAGAAATTATAAAACATTTAAAATCACAGTAGGAAGTCAAGCTAGAATTAAAAGATACTTTAAAAAAAACATATAATGAAGAAAATGACCAATAAGGAAAACATAATGGAAAACCTCAAAAATCCATAGAAAAAACCAATGACAGAATTACTTAAGCATTTAACAAAATGCATACAAAGCAGTATGAAGAAGGGCAGGGAGGAGTTTGGAGAATATTAGAGATATCACATCTGGTGTGCCTCTTTGGTCAGGAGAGACACCATCATTTTGGAGATATTGAAGAAAGGAGGCAACACAGAGGGAAAGATTGGAGATGGAGAACAGGGAATAATTAATGGAACAAGATCCTGGAACAGAGAGCAGGGAACAAGGTCAAAAGTCTCAGTCCTCAAGGAGTTTACTAGGAAAGCTGTAACAAGGACACAAATACATAAATTCAAAGCAATTTCAAGAGGAAGAAATAACTAACAACAAGGGATTAGAAAAGGCCATACATATGCTGGGGGTGGCAGCTTAAGCTATGCTTTATGGGAAGTTAGGAATTCTCTGAGGCAGATGTAAAGAGGGAGAACATTCCAAAAATAGGGAAACACCTGTGCAAAGGGGCAGAGACAGGAGAGAGGATGTCATGCATGGGAAATATGTTTATGTGATCTGAATTCTCCTCTTAAAGGAAAAATAAAATTGCAGGATAAGAAAATTTATCCATATTTTCCATATAGGAAATGCATCTAAGTTTAAAAAAAAAACTAAGAAAAAAACAGAGTTTGGTCTAAAATAATGTCATGCAACTACAAGTTTAAAAAAAGACCAGGAATAGTAGCAGTAATATCAGCTAAAATGTAATTTAAATTAGAAAACATGGAATGAGACAAAGGTGTTACATAATTGCAAAAAGGAAGAATTAATATCCAATATATAACGAGTTACAAT
Source organism: Sminthopsis crassicaudata (assembly GCF_048593235.1). NCBI lineage: Eukaryota > Metazoa > Chordata > Mammalia > Dasyuromorphia > Dasyuridae > Sminthopsis > Sminthopsis crassicaudata. The sequence continues at coordinate 46,046,979 of NC_133623.1, read as the reverse complement.
TCAAATTCACTAAGGAATTCAACAGGTGAATTCATAAAATAAAGATTAACCACAATGAAAGATATAGACAAAAATATATAAGGACAAGAGATTTCATTCCATTATTAGCATGTGGAAAAGCTAATAAAAAGTGTGACAATATAAAAACCACAAATTTAAACCATGTCTTGCACAGTGCTAGAAACAGCAAATATATGGAAAAAACTAATTGTGAGCAGCAGGGTATGTATATTCTTTTTAAATATTCAAGGGATGACATTCTCCACATAAATTCCAAAAGACAGGAATTATTTGTGGCCACAATGCAACAAAAATTTGAGTGAAACAACAATAACCAATGATGGGAAATCTAAAACAAACAATTGAGTTTAAGGGAGAAAATCAGGATAATTTAAATATTAAAGGCAGTATTATTAAGGTAACTTGAGTTACAATACTACATATCAAAATTTATACCATATAGACAAAGCAGTTTTGAGAGCCAAATTTGTATCATTTAAATGCTTACATTAACGGGGGAAAAAACCTAAATCAATGAAATCTATACCTACAGCTTTAGAAAAAGTAAAAACAACAGCTCAAAGTAAAAAACAAAAGATTACACAGTTAAGAACAAAAATGCATAAAAATGAAAATTAAAGAACACTTGAATGCATAAATAAAACCAGCAACTTTTTTAAAAAGACCAACAATACTGATTATTCATTAGCAAATTTGATCAAGAAAAAGGAGAGGGAAAAAAAAGACAAAAAAAATTCCAAATAATAAAGGAGAATCACAACAAACTTAAAAAGGAAATGAAGAATTTCATTATAGATATTACACATAGTCATAGTTTAACAAATAAAAGATTTTAAATGAAATCAGCAATTATCTGAAAAATATAAATTTCCAAAGGTGACATAAAGGGACATTAATAGGTTAAATAGATCAATATCAGAAGATAAATCAGCAATAAGTTATTTTTTTTAAAAACTCAATATCTGGCCCTAATGAATTCATTCACAAATTAAGTCTCTCAAGCCTTCTGATGGCAAATCATTTCTAAATTAAATTTATTCTTCATAAATATAGAGAAGGATGAATGGGATGACTCCCCAATACGTTTTATGAGACAAATATACCATTAACTTTAAAACCTGGAAAAAGATAGCACTATAAAATTATACATTAATTTCCCTAACAATGCAAAAATAATAAATAGCTAACAGAATTAATGATCAAGAAGAATTTATGACAGGTATGTATGATTTGTTGAACATCGAAAGAAAATCCATGTAGTATAGATATATAGATATATAAAGCTAAAGAATAATAAGTTTTTCAATAGAAAAAGGAAAAAAAAAGCTTTGATAAAATCCAATATCCATTCATGTTTATTTTGGGGGGTTGGGGAGAAGAACAGAAATAGAGAGATTTCCTCTTCCCTAAATACAACTATAAGTATCTATCTTAAAGCAAAGAATAAACATAATATGCCATGGAGAAACATTACAAGTATTCCCACTACAAGCAGGTATAAAACAAGGATACCTACTTTCATCACTTGTAGTTGACCTAGTACTAAAATTTCTTGTAATTACAAGAAAAAGATATGAGAAGAATTAACTTTGGTAACAGAGGTCAAAGTATCATCAGTTGTAGATGATATAATAATACATCTAGAAAATCAAGCTATCTCTGCCAAAAATTGAGATAAAAATTTGTTTAACAAGATTGTAGAACACAATATTAAACCCACTCTACAAAGTAACATTTTATTTATTAGTAATGAAGATCAACAAATCATAAAAGATGATCTTTATAATAACCACAAAACCATGAAATATTTTGAATTTACTTTCACAGAAATTATATATATATATATATATATATATATATATATATATATATATATATATACGTATATAAATGTTATAAAGGCAACTTTGAAACTAAAACTGGCTAAGATAATGGAAAAGCTAAATAACTAGAGGGGTATTTATTCACTGTTCATGCACAAACTCAATATTGTACAAATGACAATACTTGAATTAATTTTAATATTTAAAGTTATAGTAATTAAAAGATCAAAGAGTTTCTTTGCAGAACTGTTTAAAATCATGATGAAATTTATAAGGACAAAACAAACAGATAAGAAAACAAAACAAGATGGACTTTCACTGAATTCCAGAATTTAAAATCTATTATGAAATGGCCAACATCAGAATCATATGTTACTGAATAAACTGTTCAGGACTACCAGGTTAAAAGACCCAGTATTTAAATACTAGGCCTTCACAATGTACTTCTCCCTATGTCCACCCTTAATCATGAACAAGACTCCAGTGGGGTCTGTTCTCTCTTCTCCCTAGCCAAGAGATCCAGTGGCGCCTTTACAATGTGCATTTCTAGTATTAGATGAGTCAGCTTATTCAAATAAATCCTAACCAATAGATGGCATATTTTAAATATAACAAATTAAATAGAAATTTTGATTCAGCATTCCACCTAACTTTCCAACTCTATAGCTTTTACTGTATGCATTCTAATTTAAAACATCATTTTGTGTTTCTAAACACACACACACACACACACACACACACACACACACACACAAATGCAAATTGCTGACAAGTCTATTGGTCAGATTGATCAATATAAAATGTGTTACTAAATAGCATGGATCCTAAGAAATGCTTGCGGCTGGTATGTGGAACAGGTCACCATGAAGGACAAATGCTAAAAAAAATTTCTCCTAATCTCATTTGGAATTATCAGAAACTTAATATTGAATTTCAGATCATTTGACCATAAGACTGGTCTCTGAAGAACAAAATTTATAGTTTCAGTGTAAGCAAGATATTCCATTCTTTGAATTTAATACTGAAGAGATGGTGGTTAGGAATAACAATTATATCGAACCAGATTCTCCCAGAGTTGAAACTCTTCCTTGATTGGAAGTAGGCCACAAGTGGAAAAGTTAAAGTTAGACTAGGGGAAATGGAATTCTCTTGAAAACAAGATCTTCATTCCAATGATTATGACTTAGAATCCCAAAAGTTAAAGGGAGCTTTGGAGACCCTTTGGTGTAGGAGTCCTTAATCTTTTCTATGCCTGGATCCCTTTGGAATCATGTTGTAAGACCAAGAGATCCAATTTTAAAATAATGTTTGTAAATGTGTAAAATTAAATACATAGTGTCATAAAAGAAACTTAATTACATTGAAATACAGTGTAAGCTCTTTTTAAAAAAATTTGCATGTTTCAGTTTAAGAAACCCTGTTCTAGTTCAATTCTTCCTGAGAAATAGGAATCCCCTCTATGACATCTCAAAACCTGAGCTCATCCAGCATCTGCTTCAGCACCTCCAGTAACAGGGATTCACTGTCATACATTTTCCAACAGCTTTGAACTTCATTATAATCATTATTCCATATCTTCTTCGGAACTAAAAAGCGTGTAAATTCTACCTGTGATCCAAGTTTTGTCCTCTAGAGAGGCACAGAATAAGTTTAGACTGAGAGGGAAGAGATATTATTTATAATGGTCTCAACACTAAACTGTGATTATCTTCCATTTCCCAGGACCTTGCCTCTTCCCTTTGGCTCTTCACCTTCTTGCCCTTTCACAGAACTTTCAGAACATAACAAATGTCACCATTTATTACTGACCTGGCATCTTCCACAGACTTCCCCTAGCATGCTTTCCAACACCTTAATGCATTTCTACTCAGCAGCAATTTTATTCAACACACAGAATATTTTAAAGTTCTTATTCACAAATCCCTTCAGAAGTGATAAAAAAACCTAAGGTACCACTTTCACTGAGAAGATTGAGGCCATTCATCATGGGCTCTCTCATCCCGCCTACCTCAGAGGATGAGGTCATTCTGCTCTTTGTCAAGGCCAATCACCTTCACTAGTGTCCTCGATCCCATTCCCTCTGCCCATTCTTTAAGACTCTGTCCCTCTGATCATTCCATCTCCCCTCTTGTCAATTTTTCCCTTTCTAGTGGTTCTCCTCCCATACAAAAATGCTCACATCTCCTTTTGGCAGGATTCTAGACACCACATGCATAAATCTCAAAACCCTCAGAATCGCTTAGGATATCTTAACATATGGCCTTCATGTTGGGATTAGAGGTAGGGTAGAAGATACCATCTCCTATGTAGGCGTGTAGGGCAAGAGAACTGTAGTAGTGATGTGGTTTACGGGTGGTTTCAATATAGAAAGAGGGCCACAGTAGGTAGAGTGCTGGACCTAAAGTCAAGAGGACTTGAGATATTTCCTAGCTGTGTGACCCTGGGCAAGTCACTTCAACTCTATTTGCCTTAGTATCCTTAACCGTAAAAAGAGAATAATAATAACAGCACCAATCTCCCAGTGTTGTTGCAAGGATCAAATGAAATACTAATTGTAAAGTAGTTAGTATAGCATTTGGTACATAGTAGGAACTTAATAATGGCTTATTTGCTTTCTCCCTTCTTTTCTTCTGATAGTGGACAAAGACAGAGAGATGGAATAAAAGGGAGGGTACCTTGCCTTCTAGCAAAGTCCATTGCTGCTCTGAGTCCTGAGCTGAGAAAGGACAAAGGGATTTTATATATTTATATATATATATATATATATATATAATCCCCCATATTTTATATGAATATAAAGACAGAGCTGAATCTTAGACAGCCTCACAATAGCTTGCCCCTATCCAGATTGTAAGTTCCCTGAAGGCAGAGATAACCTTGCATTATATATTTCTATCCTCAATGCTTAGTGCAAAGTAAGCACTTAATAAATGGCTTTGCATTTCTTCTCTTTTTTTGTGCCTATCATTATTTTTGCTGTCATTATTGGTAGAGCAGCTCAGGCATCAGAAGACCTTAGTTTGAGTCTAGTGTAAAATCATATGGGTTCACATGGTTTCGAGTTGAGTGTACATGGATGAGTTGTATCACCTCTCAGACCCTCACCTTTTTTATCTGTAAAATGAAGATAATGATCCTTGTATCTCTTTCTTCCTGTCTTGTTGTGGGTAAAATACTCTGCAAACTATAAATCAGCATGTAAATGAATGTGAGATGATATTATTAGCACTAGTCATGCATTCTGTGCCAAATTGTCCTGTTGCTGGGCTTTCTCTGCTTGGGCTGCCTGCTACAGTTCTTTTAAATGAAACTGAAATCTTAATGACTATTCATTATACTTTTGGAAGGTCAAGCACATTGCAGAGCTGGCCAAGAGAAAGTCAATACAACCTAAGTTTGCTGTGCATGACAATAGATCTTTACTCACTATAGCAATCATGTGACCTTGACCTAGGAAGAGAACATCACGCCAATAAATATATTTCCAAAAAACAAGAGAACCCTAATTTTCCATGGCAGGCTCTCCAAAGGTGAGCTAGCGTGTTCTCTCTCTCTCTCTCTCTCTCTCTCTCTCTCTCTCTCTCTCTCTCTCTCTCTCTCTCTCTCTCTTTCTCTCTCTCTCTCTCTTTTATGAAAGAAGGAAGAGAAATATTTCTTCTTTCAATCTCTCTCTTTTTCCTTCCCTCCCTCCCTCTCTTTCTCAATTTCTCTCTCTCTCTCCTCTCTCTCAATCTCTCTCTCTTCTTCCCTCCCTCTTTCAATCTCTGTCTGTCTGTCTTCTCTCTCTCAATCTCTCTTTTCCTCTCTCCCTCTCTTTCTCAATCTCTCTATCTCTTGCTTCTCTCTCTCAATTTTTCTCTTTCTCCTTCCCTCCCTCTCTCTCAATCTGTCTCTCTCTGCCATTTTCTCTCTCTTATTCTTTCTCCTAATCTCTGCCTTGCCTCCCTTCTCCCTTCCTTTCCTTCTCTGCCTCCTTCCCTTATTTCTCTGTGTCTCTTTGTCTCTGTCTCTCCCTTGGCATCTGTGTTTCTCACTCTGTATCTCTGTCTCCATCTCTCTCCCTCTCTGTCTTTCTGTCTGTCTCTGTTAACTATTAATTTAATTTAGAGCTGGAAGGGATCTTGGAATTCTTTCCCAAACTCCTCTGAGTCCCAGAGTCTCTGGCTAGAACATGTCAGAAACAGGATTTGAATCTAAATCCTTTGGGTCTTTTCAATATTCTAAGCTACTCTGTGGGAGTCAGACGTTCTAATATAGGCAACAGATTCATACAAATTATTATGATTCCAGAATGTCAAGACAAAACAATTGCTTAGCCGCATTTAGACCCCAGTAATATGAGTCACTTTGAATTAAGAAAGTCTTCACTTTACGCCACTGCTCATGACTGTCCCTCCATGCTACCCTTGTTTTCTCAGTCTCGTCACTAGCTCTCTTGAAGTGTTGGGGATTTTCCTTTCTGATCATGATTTTTCCTAAAAGTACAATCTATTTCCTGCCTCCTTAACTTTTTAAAATTTTCCTAATATTAAAGTATTTTTATTCAGTAGGTAAGTGGTTTGAAATAACACTGGATGCAAAGTCCAGAGATTTGGGTTCCAACTCCTGCAGTAGCACAAAATGAAACTGGACCAGTCACGTCACTTTTCTGGAGATCTTATCCATAAAATAATAATCTCTAATGTTTATTGGAGCATTGGGTTTAAAGCCAGAAAGTTCTAACACGTGCTTTCTATGTTGAATCTTCTAGAATTCTATGAATCCAAGAATTAGTTCTCCAAACACTCTATCCCAGAGTGATCTCTCCTCTGAACACTAATGACTTCTCATCTGCATCTCTTATTTGCTAAAAATGTCCCTTCACCAGACCTCAAAAGAGATACTTTCTCATCAGGGGATATGGGTAATTCTGGGTTCTCAAAGGTAATGTTAGTGGGGTATAAGCTCTGTCAGGTTTATCCAAGCTAGAAATACTTTAAATATGGTTCCCAAGACAGACCGAACTTACTATTATTCATGGATCAGCCCAGTTAAATTCAGAGAAGCTCATTACCATCAGCTTAGTGACTCGGTGATGGATTGTTTGCCCACAAAACAACAGCCAACCCCCCCCTACCTTTCTATTGCTGTGATGAAGGTGACATAAAAGGGGGACCAAGGTTGCTAAGGATATGAAGAACTAAAACATGTATATAATTGTTGATACCGTAAGTATACGATCTTTGTTCACTGAAAAACGTGTTGATAAATGACAGGAAACTGAACCATATGCATATTGATGTAGGTCCAGAAATTTCAAAACTAAGCCAGCTTAGCTGAGGGCGGGCTTTCCTGTACTCAAAGTCAATGGGAATCACCTTTCCTTGGGATATTGCTTATGTTGCTTTGCAGTACTCACTCCTAAGAAGCCCAAGTAAAAAGACCACTATGGAGACAAATGTAGCTTATATTAGAATAGCAGCAGCAGAGGAAGATGTGGAGAAGTTCTATAAGGAGCTAATCAATATTCTTCAAAGCAAGTCAACATATACTTGGACACTTGGTATCATCATGCAAAAGTAGGTACAGGAAAAGACAGTAGAAAAGATTCCCAGGGCAGGTAGATGGCACTGCAATGTATGGAGCACCAGCTCTGGAATCAGGAAGACCTGAGTTCAAATCCACCCTCAGACATTTAACGCTTTCTAACTGTGGCCCTGGGCAATTAACCCCAAATGCCTCTCAAAAAAAAAAACAAACAAACAAACAAAAAAGGTTGCCAAGTCCTAAAGATGCTATAATCCCAGCATCTCTCCTATACCATCCCTCTTGTTCTTTGACACTGCTGCCCCTTTAGTGTAGGCCCTCAATACCTCATGCCTAGAATATGGCAATAGACTTCTGGTTGGTCTTCAACCTGTCCAACCTCCCAAAATATAGCCCATCATGAACTAGCCTTAGAAATATATGTTGGGTAGCAAGAATATATGATGATCAATTCTGAGGGACGTGGCTCTCTTCAACAATGAGACAATTCAGGCCAGTTCTAATGATCTTGTGATGAAGAGAGTCATCCACAACCAGAGAGAGGACGGTGGGAACTGAGTGTAGATTACAACATAGCATCTTCACTTTTTGTTGTTTGTTTGCATTTTATTTTCTTTCTTATTTTTTCCTTTTTTATCTGATTTTTCTTATGCAGCAAGAGAATTATATAAATATGTATGCATATATTGGACTTAACATATATTTTTACCATGTTTAACATATGTTGGATTACTTGCCATCTAGGGGAAGGAGTGGGGGAAAGGGAGGGGAATTGGAACACAAGGTTTTGAAAGGGTTAATATTGAAAATTATCCATAAATATCATTTGAAAATTAAAAAGCTTTGGGGCAGCTAGGTGGCATAGTGGATAGTGCACCAGCCCTGGAGTCAGGAGGACCTGAGTTCAAATTTGTCCTCAGACACTAATACTTCCTCCCTGTGTGACCCTGGGCAAGTCACTTAACCCCAATTACCTCAGCAAAAAAGAAAAATAAAACAAAGAAAAAAGAAAATTAAAAAGCTTTAATAAAAAAAATAGATGTTGTGAAAACACAGATCTGACCAAGTGTCTGTTGTCTGTCTGTCTGTCTCTTTCCCTTCCTTCCCTCCCTTTCCTGCTTATCCTTCCCTACACATACACATACACACACTCACTCTCTCCCTCCCTCCCTCTCTCTCTCTCTATTATATATATATATATATATATATATATATATATATATATATATATATATATATATATATATATATATATATATATATATATATATATATATATGTATGTATATGATGTTTGTTTGGTTTGTTTGACATTAAAATTCCTTCATAATCTTAGATCTTTCCTACCCTTGCAATTTTCTCAAAACTTATGTCCATACTCTACACTCCAGTAGCACTCATCTTTTAGGGTTCCTTGTATAAGACACTTTGGGCACTTTTACGAGTTGTCCTCCACGTACAAAAAATTTCCCTTTCATTTCTACCTTCCTGCTTCCTTGACTTCTTTCAAGTCTCAGCTAAAACACCACAATCTATAAGAAGGATTTTTTCCCCAATCACTTTTAATGATGGTGCCTTCCTTCTGAGATCATCTCTTATTTATCCTGTTTATAGCTTGTTTTTACATAATCATTAGCATATTGTCTCCCAAATTTGACCATGAGCTCCTTGAGAGCAGGAAATGTTTTTTGCCTTTCTTTGTATACTGACCACTTAGCACAGTGTCTGGCACATAGTCATTGCTTAATAAATGTTTGCTGACTTGACTTGAAAATAGATTAAAAGGGTACAGCTAGATGGCAAGTGGATAGAGCACCAGCCCTGAAGTCAGGAAGACCTGAGTTCAAATCTGGCCTCAGACACTTAACAGTTCATAGTTGTGTAACCCTGGGCAAGTCACTTAACCCCAATTGCTTTAGCAAAAAATAAATAAATAAAAGATTAAAAGATGGAGTTCATTATATAAGAAAGAAAAGAGGCCAAGGATTCAGTAGTTTTGTCATGAATGCCTTCTTCAAGAGGAGAGAGAGACGTGACAGTCACCAAAAAATAATGAAGAAAAATAAAACACTTTTTAACATGGAATAACATCATTTATGAATCAACTTTCTGAGTATAGTCACACTATGAACTAGCTAGGGCAAAGGTCAAAATCACTTCCAAATTTTGAAGAAAGGATAAAGAAGAATTAAAGACACTGCATATAATTCCAACAACTCCATTCTGACTTGTTTAAACAGACTATCAAATCTGAAAACTGGGAAATGAATAAAAGTAAAGTCAGTGACTTGGAGTATCACCATTTCTTGGAGAAACTTAATGGATGCGAAGCATCTGGTATAATGAAGAGGTCAAATGAGTCTAGGAACTGCCTCCAACAGCACACATTAGAACATCATTAAGTTGAGAGATTTGACAGCCAAGGTTAATATCAGTGTAAGTTTGTTCACAAGATATTATGGAGAAGGCTGACAGATTACGAGCAACACGGCCTAAGAAAACAGCAAAAAGCAGTAGGAAGTGAGATTGAAGATAGTTTGGCATGAGAATGAAGCCAGATCATTTAAAGAATATTTATAGCTGAAATTAGAAGGAGGCCAAGAAATAGATGCAAAGTAGAACAACTACATCCACATTCTTACTAGAATCTGGCTTCATCTCTAATGACAGTAGAACGACTGCCTTTAGTCTCTGACTCCTTGATATTTTTCTTGCATGAGGAAGCAGAAATGGATCTTGAGATGAAGATGGAAATAAAGGCTGGACCTGACCAAGACTGGACGGACCTTGGAGCTCATCAACATGACCACTCTTTGAAGTAATGGAAACCCATCTATACTCTCCTGTGAGTATTTGAGATTCTAATCCCTGCCCTCTGGGAAATATCCCTTAAATGAACTATCTGATAGATCCCCTCATTCTTTTAGCTCTGCTGAGATTGTGTGGATACCAGTGGGATAAGCATTAGCTTACTCTCAACATATGACTGGCCCACCTGCCTTTGCAGTTCTTTATCCCTCTGAAGATAGTGCTTCTGGGACTTCTCTTACATGATCATTGATCAGTAGCATTTTTTCAGTATGCTCAACATCCACTATATGATCATCCCTTGCATTTGGTGACCCACAAATTTAATTCTTTAGAAAGTATGGTATAGAATCACCACTACTGAGGGGCTTCAGTTTCTGAGAGAAACCAAGTCATAAAAACACTTCATAATTTTCCAAGGCAATCCAGCCTCTTCTCTTCATCCTGTTCAATTTGGGGCTCAGTTCAGAGTCTGTCTGTAAGATCTAACCAAGAGCAATTTTACTGATGGGTCAACTTCATGAATTGCCCATCTGGATTTATAACACAATATGGATAAAAAGTATTCTGTTTTGACTTTCTTTCTATCCCAAGTCCTTATCACAGTGCTACAGACTTAGTAGACACTTAAGAAATCCTTTGTGACTTGATTTCGTCTACTTGTTTTTTCTGCTATGGTTAGCTATTGCCATACTCCTTTGGGTTAATATGGATCTCATTTAGGAAACTCTGCAACATTTTGGGATTTGATGTGATCAGGACAGTGTCATCTGTAACTAAAAACCTAAAGATCCTAGGAAATCCCTCTTCTCTTTGGACTTTCTGTTGAACTCCCTCCAAAAAGGTGGCAAATACCTTTGGTAATCATAATCACCCAAGTGGATGTTACACATGACATCAATAATCTAAGCACTGTTGTACACAATTATTTCTATAATAATTATAATGATATAATTATAAGAAGCAATCTTCTGTGACTTGGGTGTACATGGGAGACATCGTGTTGGAGGAGAATCTTTCAGGTGACATTCGATCCTACTAAACCAAATGCTTTTTATTGTTAATAACAAACACAGTGGGGTCTATTCTTATTCTCACTGTGCAATCAGTTGTGACTCCAGAGGTGTTGCATACTGTGGAATGAGGGTTTACTAAGTTTAAATGTTACTCCTTTCAGGAAGCCCTTCTTATACTTCCAGCTCAAAGTATTTTCTCCTTCCATGAATCCTCCTTGAAGACTTGGATGAATCCCTCGTTCACCTCTAGATTACAAATTCCAAGGAAAGGCCTATTTGGTTTTTATCTTTTTCCCTCTGGTGCCTAGCACAGTGCCTGGATCAGGGGAGCAATACTTTGCTGAACTGAATTAAGTCCTGGAACCCAGAAATATAGATTTGGAAGTGACTCTGAAAGTCAGTTTGGTCAATCCTTCCATTTAACAGATGAAATCCCAAGAGATTAAATGACTTGGCGAGGATTCAAAATTGGGCTTTTGGATTCCAAGTTTGACACTCATTCTACTAATGGCACTCTGCTTCTACATTAGCCCAATTAAGCAGATGAATTAGGATTAGAATTAGAATTCTGTGATTTTTACCATGCTGCCTCATGTATGTCCATCTATTAAGATAGGACAAGCTTACTGTCTCAGAAAGGTATAAAAGGTTTATACCCAAGCAGAAATAATGATAACGTACACCATTACAGATGTATTTATTAGAGAAGGATCAAAAAAGGTGCTATACAAAGTCCAACAAAGTCAGAACTTCTGGCTTCAGATTGAGAACTCTTTCCACTATACTGTTCTTCTTTCATTTGGGCAGAGGGTACAGGTAAAAATTCCCACTACAGAAACAGTAAAGAGATTACTAGGTATTTGGAAGGAACAAGGCTTGTAATAAGCTAAATTACTAGGGAAGACAAAGCAGGCACACAGAGATTAAGAACCATGCTGTGATAGTCCAAAGAAAATGGAAGGATTGCAGTAAAATGTGCCTTAGGCAGAGTTGCAAAATCTGCTTCTACAGCAACTTTTAAAATTACTACAGTCTCACTACATTAAAGGCTCACAAAAAAATCCACAGCCCCACATTATTTCAATTCACAGTAGAAAGGCCTAAGTGGAAAGAACTGTAAAATGACTGGCAGTCAGGAGCCATGGGCTTTCCCAAGTTTGGCACTCATGAATGGTGTGTAAATGGGCAAATGCCACAGCCTCTCTGAATTTCTTCTTCACTAATAACATGGGGATATTATTCCTTGCCCCTTTGATCTAGTAAAGCCATTGTGAGGCCTCTGTTTTATAAAACAAATGCTATATGATCTAATATTACCATTATTTGAATGAATAAGAATTGGCATTCAGTTATTACCCATTCTATATTTTTTTCCTTATTAAGCAGGGTCTCTTAACATGAGGTCAACATGAATAGATTTCACAGGGTTGGGGAACCTAGATGGGAAAAAAATGCATCTTTATTTTTATTAGCTATTGATTTTCTTGGAAATCCTCTGTATTTTATTTTATACATTTAAAAACATGATTCTGAAAGGGGGTCAATAAAACTTCAGTAGACTATCTGACGGGTCTAGGACACAAAATAAGGTGAAGTCCAATTTATATATGTGACAACACAGGAACTTCTTGAAAGGAGAAACAATTCTGTCTGTACCTTTTTATCACCACTCCCTAGAAGAACACCTATAACCTAGTAGGCCCTTAATCAGAAGCGCTGCGCCTTCCTGAATTTCGGCACTTATGAACCGTGTATTCTTGGACTAGTGTCACAACCTCTCTGAATAGCACCTTCTTCACCAATAACACGGAGTTACGACTACTTGTACCCTGAATTGTATTGCTAGCACACATACATTTGTAGTTATTGCAAAAAATGAGGCCTTTTCTTCTTAATCTTTTCAAAAGTTTTCTCCTAACCCTATCTAGGTCAGCATTTAAAGAATCATAGAATATGACAGTGGGACCTCAGTGGCCATTTGATCAAGCTCTGCTGTATAGAAACCTGTACTATACCACTGCTGAGAAATGGTCATACTATCTCTGCTTTTAAGATCTTTATTTATTTTTTTATTTTTTATAATATTATCCCTTGTATTCATTTTTCCAAATTCTTTTAAGATCTTTTTAAGATCTTTGAAATCAAATGGAGTTTACTACTTTCCAAGACAGTCTATTCCATTCTTGGACCATTGTAATTGCCAGGAAGATCACATTCATATGTAGAATCCAAAGTAAGATTGAAACTCTCTAAAGCAAAGACTCTATAGATCTTCCAGGAAAAGCAAGCCTTCAACCTAAATCAAGCTAGGTATAGAGACAACTCTCTAGGATACTTTGGGATTTTTCTCCAGAATAATTGGACACAACTCCAACTGTGCATTAGTGTCCCAATTTTTCTACATCCCCTCCAGTAGGTCATTTTACTTTTATGTCATGATGGCCAATCTGATAAATGTGAGGTGATATCTCAGATTGTTTTAATTTGCATTTCTCCAAACAATAATGATTTAGAGCATTTCTTTATATGACTATCGATAGCTTTGATTTCTTCTTCTGAAAACTGCCTGTTCATATCGTTTGATCATTTATCAACTGGGAAATGATTCTTGTTTTTGTAAATTTGGCTTAATTCCCCTATGTATTTGAGAAATGAGATCTTTATCAGAGAAAATTGTTGCAAATTTTTTTTCCTCTTTCCTATTTTTCTTCTTATTTTGAAAGTATTAGTTTTGTTTGAACAAAGTTCATATAATCAAAATTATCTATTTTACTTCCTGTAATCTCTGATTCTTGTTTGGTCGTGAACTCTTCCCTTATGCATAAATCTTACAGGTACATTTTTCCATGCTCTCCTAACACACTTACAATATCACCCTTCATGCCCAAATAATTTATCCATTGTGATCTGATCTTGTTATACAGTGGGAAATACTGGTCTATGACCAGTTTTTGCCAAATTATTTTCCAGTGTCCCCAGAAATTTTTGTCAAATATTGAATCCTTACTCCCAAAGTTTGGAAATTTGGATTTAATAACCACTAGACTAATATGGCCATCTACAACTAGGTATTGTGTACCTATTCCACTGATCTACTTCTTAACCAGGATCAGAATGTCTTAATGATTACTGCTTTGTAATACAGTTTGAAATCTGGAACTGCTAGGCTTCCTTCTTTAACCTTTTTTTTTTTCCATTGATTCCCTTGATATTCTTGACCTTTTGTTATTCCAGATGAATTCTGTTACTTGTTTTTTCTAGCTCTATAAAATATTCTTTTGGTAGTTGGATTTTTATGGTACTAAATAAATAAATTAACTTAGGCAGAACTGTCATGTTTATTATATTGGTTCAGTCTACCCATGACTAATTAATATTTCTGCAATTGATTAAATATATATTATTTGTCTGAAAAGTATTTTGAAATTGTGTTCATATCATTCCTTGTTTGTTGGTAGGTCGATTCCTAAGTACTTTATATTGTCAGCAATTATTTTTAAAATGCAATTTTTTCTGTCTTTCCCTACTAGATTTTGACTTCCTGTATCTATTGATCCAATCATGTGTTTTTATTGTTGTTTTTGGTTAATTATGGTGAATTATGCCAATAGTCGTCCTAATATTGAACCAGTCTTACATTTCTGGTATAAATCTGTAAATCTGCTATAAATTCCATATGGTCATAGTGGTACAATCTTGGTGATATATTGCTGTTTTTCCTTGCTAATATTTTGTTAATTTTTTCTTTTTTTTTTGCATTGGGGCAGTGCAGTCACATAGTACATAGAACACTGTCCCTGGAGTCAGGAAGACCTGAATTTAAATTGGGCCTCAGACATCTGACATTAACTAGCTGTGTGATCCTGGGCAAGTCACTTAACCCCAATTGCCTCCCCTCCAAAAAATTTTATTTTCATTGATATTAAATTCACTTGTAGTTTTCTTTCTCTGTTTTTGTACTCCTTGGTTTATGTATCAAAACCATATTTGTGTCATAAAAATAATTTCTTTTCTTTCTTCCTTCTTTTTTTTTTCTTTTTTTGGCTGAGGCAATTGGGGTTTGCCCAGGGTCACACAGCTAGGACGTGTTAAGTGTCTGAGACCAAATTTGAACTCAGGTCCTCCTGACTTCAGGGCTGGTGTTCTATCTACTGCTCCACCTGATGCTCCATAAAAAAGTAATTTCATAGGACTCCTTTACTTACTTTTTTTTTTCAAAAAGTTTATAGAAGTATTAGGATTAATCATTCTTTAAATATTTGGTAGAATTCACTTGTGAATTCATCTGATCCTGGAAATTTTTTCTTAGAGATTTGTTATGATTTATTCAATTTCTTTTTTCTAAAATAGGAGTATTAAAGTAATTTATTTCCTTTTCAGTTTATAGTTTTATAAATATTCATCTATCTCATGTAGATTGTCAGTTTTACAGGCATGTAATTGGGCAAAATAACTCTTAATTGCTTTAATTTCATCTTCAATGGTGGTGCATTTACCCTTTTCAATTTTATACTAGTAATTTGGTTTTCTTTCTTTAAAAAAAATCAGATTAACCAATGGTTTATATGTTTAATTCGTTTCCTTTTTTCATAAAACCAGTCCCTACTTTTACTTATTAGTTCAATGAACTTTTTGCTTTCAACTTTATTAATCTCTCATTTGATTTATAGGGTTTTCATTTTGGTGTTTAATTGGGAATTTTTAGTTTGTCCTTTTTCTAGTTTTTAAGTTCTATGTCCAATTTGTTGATCTTTTATAAGTTTTCCCCCAAGTACTACTTTGTGTATATTCCACAAATTCTGGAATGCTATTTCATCATTGTCATCTTCTCTAATGTTTTTATGATTTATTCTTTGAAACATTCAATTTTTAGAATTAGATTATTTAGTTTCCAATTAGCATTTAATTTATGCTTCCACAGTCTTTGTTAAATATGATTTTATTACATTATGGTCTGAGAAGGGTGCATTTTAATATTTCTACTTTTCTGCATTTGGGTGAGGTTTTTAATGCCCTAATAGATGGTTAGTTTTTGTGAAGGTACCATATACAAATGAGAAAAGGGTATTCTCCTTTCTGTTCTTATCCAGTTTTCTCTGGAGATTTTTTTCTAAGATTTTCTGTAGCTTCTCTAAGGTCCTATTCATCTTATTTTATAGTTAGATTTGTCTAAGTCTGAGAGGGAAAAGTTGAGGTCTCTCACTAGTCCCTTCTGCAATTAATTTAACTTTTTCTTTAAGAATTTGGATGCTATATATTGTATTTAATTTACACTTTAACATATTTAACATGTATTTGTCAACCTGCCATCTGGGGGGGGAAAGAGGGGAAAAATTAGAACAAAAGGTCTGGCAATTGTCAATGTTGTAAAATTACCCGTGATATATCTGGTAAATAAAAACTATTAAAAAAAAAAAAAGAATTTGTATGCTATACCACATGGTGTACATATGTTTAGCATTGATATTACTTCATTGTTTCTGGTTCCTCTTAGGAAGATTTAGTTGCCCTGTTTATTCATTTTGGTTAGATCTATTTTTGCTTTTGCTTTGTCTGAGTTCATGACTGTTACTCCTGCCTTTTTTACTTCAGGTAAAACATAAGAGTCTTCTCCAGCCCCTTAATTTAACTCTGTGTGTGCGCTCTTTGTGGGTGTTTTTTGTAAATCACGTACTGTAGGATTCTGGCTTTTAATCTATTCTGCTATCCACTTCCATTTTATGGTTGAGTTTATCCCATTCATGGATATGATTACTACCTTACATTTCCCTCCAATCTATTTTCCTCTATTTATCCTTCTCTTTCTCTTAAGTTTGTTCTCTTTTTGACCACTACTTTATCTACTCTTCCTTTTATCAACCCTATTTCTCTAATCCCCTTCCCTTCCTACTTGCCAATTGGGTAAAAAATATATCTATTACTAATTGAATACATACAGTATAGACATATATGTGTGTGTGCATATATATTCCCTTTTTAAACCAATTTAGATATGAATGAAGTTCAAGCATTTTCATTTTCCCCTCCATTATAAAGTTTTATGTGAGATAATTTTCCCAATTCTTTCTTTCCCTTTCCTCTTCTCCTAGGAAATCTCTTTTTCTCACCTTCCTTCCTTCCTTCCTTCCTTCCTTCCTTCCTTCCTTCCTTCCTTCCTTCCTTCCTTCCTTCCTTCCCTTTCCTTTCCCTCTTCCTTCCTTTCTTCCCTTTCCTTTCCCTCTTTCTCTTTCTTTCTTTCTTTCTTTCTTTCTTTCTTTCTTTCTTTCTTTCTTTCTTTCTTTCTTTCTTCTTTCTTTCTTTCTTTCTTTCTTTCTTTCTTTCTTTCTTTCTTTCTTTCTTTCTTTCTTTCTTTCTTTCTTTCTTTCTTTCTTTCTTTCTTTCTTTCTTTCTTTCTTTCTTTCTTTCTTTCTTTCTTTCTTTCTTTCTTTCTTTCTTTCTTTCTTTCTTTCTTTCTTTCTTTCTTTCTTTCTTTCTTTCTTTCTTTCTTTCTTTCTTTCTTTCCGAATTGAACTCAGGTCCTCCTGACTTCAGGGCTGCTCTATCCACTGTGCCACCTAGCTGGCCTCTGCACCTTCTTTCTATGTGGAATTCTTCTAACTGCCCTAATATGATAGAGTTCTTAGAAGATACATGCATCATCTTCCCTTATAGAAAGGTATACACTTTAACCTTATTGAATCCCTTCTGATTTCTCTGGCATATTTACCTTTTTATCCTTCTCTTGGGTCTTCTATTTCAAAGTCAAAATTTCTATACAGCTCTGTTTTTGTTTTTTTTTTCATCAGGAATGCTTAAAAGTCCTCTGTGTCATTACATATGCATTTTCTCCCTGAAGAATCATACTCAGGTTTTTCTGGGTAGATATTCTTGGTTGCAATCCCTGCTATTTGGCCTTCCAGAAGATCATATTCCAAGCCGGCCATTCCTTTCACCACAGTATCTGGTAAATCTTGCGGTTCCTGACTGTGGCTCCACAATGCAAATTTCAATGGCCTCTTTCTGATACCATGCAGTATTTTCTCTTTGCCCTGAAGGGAAGGGTTCCTGTCTAAAGCCTCAGGCTTTTTTCACACTACTGCTTTCATTACTAATTCTGGGAGTTTGGAAGTTTTCAGGGCTTCCAAAGTGTTATGAGCTAGGGAAAGGTGTAGGCCCTACTTTCTTGATTTGCACTCTGGTCTTTACTCTTAAAAGAATCCCTGATCCTTTGGGATTGCAATCAGTACTTCACCCCCAGCCTCTCCTCTCTTGGGACTGGAAACAATACTGCGCCTCATGATTTCTACTGCTTATTGACTGAATGTTCTCTCTGTCCTGCAATTATGACTCAGAAGTGGTTATAGGTAATGGAGTTGCCAAATAGTGTTTGGTCCTGTGTCTAGTGCGTAGCATATGGGTACCTATGAGCTCTTTCTGACCAGTTGCCAAATCCTCCTCTCTCTCTCCTGCTTGAGGGTTCCTGAAGCTGCAGCTGCTTCTGTCACTCCCACCTTGTCCCATTACTGATGTTTCATCCACATGGGTCCTAGGCTGGTCTCTACCCAAAGTCACAGATCTTTCTTTCCAGCCTCCTATGTTGTCTTGGGCTGAATGATGGTCTCACTCTGACCTCTGGTTGGCTCTACCATTCCAAAATTCAATTGAATATGTTATTTTTCAAATTGTCTAGAGGGGAATGTTGAGACAACTAGGCTGAGTGCTTTCCTCTGCTCCCCCATATTGCTTTCACCCCTTGAGCTAAAGAGTTTTCAACAAAATCAGCATATCAAGATCACAATACTCACCCAAAACATCCACAGAAACTTGTGATTCAAAAGATTCAGTGACACTAGGGGAAGAAAAGGATGGGAGCTCTGGGTCAGTGGACTGGCCACTGGTAACTCCTTGCCTTCTAACAGGAACTGCCTTTGTCACCAGCCAGAGATGTCCCATCCAACTTCTAGAACAGATTCTTCACAATGTTCTCAAATGAACTCATTGCTTGCCCTTGGCATCCTCTGCTATTTCCTATGCCTCCAAGACATGCCTTTTCTCCCCTTCTGAATTTATTGGAGCTGAATTCAAATGCTACCTTCTTCAAGGTTGCTCTTCCTGAATTTCAGTGCTTGGTAACAAACTTCCCCTTTGGACTTCATATCATACTAAATTTTGAGTCTTCCTATTGCAATGAAGCAGTATGATATAAGTGGGTAGAGAAAGCCATCCTTGGTGTCAGGAAGCCCTTAGTTCAAGTCTGCATT
Source organism: Sminthopsis crassicaudata (assembly GCF_048593235.1). Lineage (NCBI taxonomy): Eukaryota > Metazoa > Chordata > Mammalia > Dasyuromorphia > Dasyuridae > Sminthopsis > Sminthopsis crassicaudata. Next base: position 46,027,545 of record NC_133623.1, on the reverse strand, counting down.
TTGACACATCCTGGCAGTGTGACCATGGAAAGTCACTTAACCTATCTCAGCCCCAAGGCTGCTCTCTAAAACTATGTGTTTGAAGAGAAGATACTAGCCTGCCTTGGTAGAGGGAGTTTCTTCATCGGATTTTTTTTTTAATACTAATGAAATGACAAGTCCAGTTTTCATTCTTATTCTTATTAGATCAAGTGAGATAAAATTTGAAAATCTTAGTTATTATTGTTATCAACAGCAGAGGCAGCATGGCATATGAATAAAGGCAGAAAATCCTGAGATCAAGTTTTATCTCTGATACTTCCTGACTGTGTGACCGCCTCTCAGTGTCTCCCCAAGATTCAATTACAGAAAAAATCACTAATCTGCATCAGTGCAGGGAGTTTCTATGGTGAAGGTCTCTCCACCAATGAAATCTCAGGTCAAGACCCAAAAAAAAAAAATCTCATCATGTAATATTCTAAATTGTAGTTTCTTGTTTTGGTATTTTATTTCTTCAAGACCAAAAAAATAACCTCATCATGTAATATTCTAAATTGTAGTTCCTTATTTTGATATTTTATTTCAAGACCAAAAAAAATCTCATCATGTAATATTCTAAGTTGTAGTTCCTTGTTTTGATATTTTATTTCTTCAAGACCAAAAAAATAACCTCATCATGTAATATTCTAAATTGTAGTTCCTTGTTTTGATATTTTATTTCTTCCTACTTGACTCTACTAGAGTACTAGACAGAGATTTTTATCTGAATTTTGTAGCTGTGGTGCCCACTGGTGTGGTGCTCAAGAAGTATTTGGTAAATGAATGAATGAATGAACGAATGAATGAATGAATGACATGACATGACCACATGGTACACAGGAACAACTATCTATTCAGAGATACTCTGGGTAAAGTCAGAAACACAAATGACTTCCCATTTTAATAACATGCCCCCTTTTCCCATTTTAATTGATTTTAACATTATTTCTTTTGTCAATTTTCTTCTGTTCTAAATGCAAATTGATTCCGTGGAGCTGAAGTGATAAATTAGCATTCTCCAGATCCAAGGGATAGTCTCTCACAGCATGTACATATTTCATCTGGTCCTAAAAACTCATGGGTTATGTTGCAAGCTACTGTCACATTGATTTCTCAGATCATACTTAGATGACTTCTAACAAAGCCTTTCATCCTCAGTTTCCAATCATACTCCATTTAGAGGCATGCTCATGGAAATTTTCATCCATTTGCCTATAGGGAAAAAGACTGAAAAAAAAAGGAAAAAAAGGGGAAACTGTGGCAATGTTGTTAATAACTCAATTATCAGGCCCTTCAGGAAGGCTCATTCCCAGTGCTTCCAATCTTGCTCCCATATCTCCTTTTGCAGAAGCTCCAAAAAAGTGGTTTTCTCATAGAACCTATTGGGGCCTCAGTTTACTCAACTGTAAAATTTATTGATGGACAGCAGAATGTGATGAAATAAGCACTGAATTGGAGTTAGAAAACTGAGTTTGAATCTCAGCTCTACTATTGACTAGCTCTGGAACTTGGGAATTATTCCCCTTAGCAGAGGAGTAAGGTTTCTTCATCTGTGACAGGAGAGGAATGGACTGCATGGTCTCTGAGGGCCCTTACTGATTGAAATCCAATGATGCTATGGCCTATATCACCGACACTCCATTCCTCTGTCTGTCATGTCTAACCCTTCACGGGGTTCCAGCCTGTGTTTCCAGACTTAGCATGTTATTCCCCTTCACACATTATATGTTCGTCGAATTGTCCTACTTGCAACTCTTCATGCGTGAAGTTCCCTCTTTCATCTCAGTTTCTTTGCAAATGTGGTTTTTGAGTGTCTCTAATTTCTGTCACCTCACTTTGTCTCCTAGGATCTCTAGCCTCCTTCAAAGTTTATGTCAGATGCCCCTTACTACATAAGGCCTTAACTGATTCTCCAGCGTCTGGTGGCTCTCTAGAGGCCTCAGTCTAAGCCACTAGGTGGTGCTGCACTGGATGGAGAGTAGGGCCAGGATGCAGAAAGACTTGAGTTCAAATCTAACCTGGGATATTTCCTGACTGAGTGACCCTAAACAAGTCACTTAACTAGTCTGATTCAGTGTGCTCAACTGTAAAATGGAGATAATAGCATCATAGGTTATTGTGAGGATAAAATGAGTTATTATTTATAAAGCACTTGGCATATATATATAGTAAGCACTTAATGAATGCTTATTCCCTTTCTTTTTCCCTCCCCTCCCCCTATTACTGTGTATTTACTTTATATCTAGTTCATATTTTTTTATCTTTTTATATTATTTCCCCCAATAAGTATGAGCTCCTTGAGGGCAGGAGTGTTTGCTTTTTGCTTTTTAATTCTTAGCTCCTGACAAGGAACAAATGCTTAATGAATGCATTCATTTGTCCAATTTGTGATATTGGATAGGATGTTAGATATGGTTACTGAAAAACAAAAGGGCTTTTGTTCCACTAGAAATTAAATTTCTAAAGACTGTGTCCCTAAAAAAGTGCACCCCGTATATAGTGGTTCCAGTTGTGCCTGATGGGGTTCAAATCATATGGAGCCCTCCCTGCCCCAAACTAATTTCTGAGATTCAAGAAGAAACTCAATCTCTTTGTCAATAGCCACATCTCATCTTTAATCTTTGCAAGATCTTCCCTAGCTTGTTTACCCACATTAATCAGCTAATGTATTGCCAAGTTGTTTGGGGGTCTTTCAAAAACTAAAACCTATACTTCAAGGCTGAAAATCTGTCATTTCTGAGAAATACGATTAAAAGATAGGGGGCAGCTAGATAGAGCACCAGCCCTGAAGTCAGGAGAACCACAGTTCAAATTTGGCCTCAGACACTCAAAATTTACTAGCTGTGTGACCTTGGGCAAGTCACTTAACCCTACTGCCTCACCTACAATAAAAAGAGGGACAAAAAAGATTGAAGGGGCAAGGTGCTGGCCTTGGAGTCACAGAAGCAGAGTGTCAGCGTCACAAAGCATCTGAGAGAACATTTAGTGCACGGGGTCTTAACCTAGGGTCCAGACAGCCGCCAAGGGTCTGTGATCTCGGATGGGGTTAAAAAATGACATCTTTATTGTCACCAACCTCTAACTGAAATTTCTCATTCCTTTCAATTATTTGAAAACATCATTCTGAAAAGGGGGGTAGCTGGCTTTCCCCATTTATTAAAGAGGTCCGGGACTTCCCAAAAGGTTAAAAACCATGATCTAGACTCCCCTACTCCTTCTACAGAAGAAGCAATAAGGCCTCAGACAGAAATAAAGGATATAGCCCAAGCTTTTGGAAGTGATAAGCAGCATAGCAAATATCTAAACTGAAGACATGAGATAGTAACAACTATAGCTAGGGGGCAGCTAGATGGCGCAGTGGATAGAGCACCAGCCCTGAAGCCAGGAGGACCTGAGTTCAATTCTGGTCTCAGACACTTAACACTTTCTAGCTGGGTGACTTTGGGCAAGTCACATAACAACCCCAATTGCCTCTGGAAAAAAATCATAATCATAATCATAATATCAATTATGATTATGATTATTATTATTGTTATTCTAAGCAGCAGAATCTCAAATGTCATCTAGTCCAACTTGCTCATCTTATAAGAAGAACCTGAACTCCCAGTGGTAAAAAAGCCCCCCCCCCTCCAAGATTACACAAGTGGTACAGAACAGAACTGAAATTCAACCTCAGGTTTTTTCCTTTTTAACTCTAAATTCACTCCTTTTTTTTTTTTTCTTTAACCGTATATTATCTCCTTGAGATACCTGAGTTCAATTCTTAACCCGTATATTGTGAGAGAAAATGACCCTTAGCTCTTCCATCAGTAAAATACTGGCACAAACCGCCTCCTGGGGGCTGACTTTTTAAATCTTGAAGCAAGTGCTAAGCAAATGCAAGTTATTCTTACGGAACCATAGAGCTAGAAAGAATATTACAGACCAAGTCCAAGGCTGCCACCCTGTGAGCTATAGACTCCTCCCCCCCCACACACACCACAATACACACAGAGAGGAGGCCATGTAGTTTTTTATGGGGTCCCTGAATCCATATGCAAATCCATTTTAAAAAACACATCCTTGAATAATGGCTTGCAAATAGCTGTACTATAATTTTTCTCCCTAATGCATGTCAATGCTGATGTGATTTTTAAAATTCCATTTCATTTCAAAGGTTCACTGAATGCACAGGGATATTTTGGCGTCATGTACATTCTCAATCAATGGATACTAACAATACAATCATCATCATGGAATGCTCTCTCTTCTCGTTTCGGCCTCTTAGGACCCAATTCCTTTCAAGGCACGATTCGCTTGCCCCCCTCCTACAAGATGCCTTTTCTGATCCCCGTGTTTTATGCTATCTCTCAAATTCATTTTAATTGAGTCTATGTCTAAAGCAATATGCAAATGAAGGGCTCAGTGAGTTTCTTTTATGTGTCCCCGTTCTGGCAGAGTATAATCTATACCCATGTGTGGGGGTGCCCCCACCCCAGCTCCAGTAGTCTATTGCACTGCAATCTCTGTCCTCCATTGCAACTGAGTGCCCAGGCAGTTGAAGGCTTCCACCGTCACCAAATATCCTGTATAGATTCTCCCTCCCCCAACTCAGGACAGCCAGACCCCTGACCCTATTCTGCTCAGGAACCGAGACTGGTCTAGACCACTAAGGTATAAACATAGGCAGACTACCCTGGAAGCCTGGGTTTAAGTTCCCTCACAGATGCTATGTGTTTCTAAAATCCAACCAATCTGCCTTCAGCCAGATGTAGACCTTATGATCCTGCTGGCTACAGGCAAAATAGAGAAAGCGCCAGACAGACAGACAGACAATCCCTCTGTGATTTAATGTTCTTGCTATCTATAGAAAAAAAAACAAATGAGCTTCTGGTCTGGAACAATTAGTATTGCTGTTAATTATGCTTGTGTATAGAAAATAAGGCTAGACAGCTGGGATGGCTTCCACTCTGATTGTTCTCTTCCTCCTTGGATCACGGAAATCTATTCAGACAGCAAAAATTCTGACAGGAATTTGTGTGTATAGCAGGCACTTTGGCAAATTGTTAATTATGAGGCAGAGCTAATCATAATCTTGTACATTTAGGAAATGGCATGTACAATGGGAATCGCCAAAGGGATCGTTATTCTATTTATTCCTTTGCTTGCATTAAAAAAAATTACTGGTAGAATGTTCACCAGAGCAGCCATGTAAAGAGTTAGCATGAATCATTCAGGCTACCACTAGCATCAGGTGTCTTCCAATAAAATTTACATTGGGACCCTGCACTTTCCATGAGGGAAAAATAATTTTGTTAATTCATTTTGCTTTTATTTACATCATAGTCATTGTTGGAAACCATTTCCTTCCCTACATAAAAACCGAACTCTCCCTTGTTAGTGGGAAAAAAAACAGTTAAGTAAAGCAAGCCTGATGCTCTAACCACATAAAACAAGTATACAGAATTCTGCCCAAATTGTCCTCCACCTCTACCCAAAATGATTTTTTGTCCTTCATCCCAGTATCTTCTTTGTTTTTTTCCCCATTTCTCTAAATGAAGGCCAAATCTATTTTCACAAGAGAAACACCAAGAACTGTTTCTCTGAGCATAAAATCTTGTTCACTACTGTGACACGGGGTGGGGGTGGGGGGGATGAACTACCTGTTCAGTTTAGTTCTCTGATGACTGAGCAAGCAACTAAGCATTCATAAAGCACCTCTGGTGTTGTGGGCAATGTGCTGGGCACTGGACTACATTCACACATAAACAAGATAGTGCTGAGCAATTACATATTCTATAGAGACATATGCACTCCATTGGATTTGTCGGGGATCCGCCTTGCATTACTGCAGAAAATAGTCTCTTTGAGCAATCAACAAACCTTGATTAATTGCCTCCTATAGGAGCAAAGGCTTGAAAGCTGGGGAGACTTTCAAGTTCATCTAGTCTCAGTCCCTCATTCTAAAGGGAAGGAAACTGAGACCCAGGGAGGTAAAAGAATATGCTCATCCCCAAGGTTAATGGTAGCAGAGGTGAGGCAGGGTATATTAGTCTAAATATGGTACACTTTCCATACAAGGCCATCATTTTCTCTATTCAGGGATTCAAATGAAAAAGGGGGTTCAGAAAAGTCTGAGGACCTTGAATTTTTCTTTTTGTTCCCCTAAATTCTGGCACCTAGGCCTGTTTGAAATGCTCCAGAGCCACTTGGATCAACTGGCCTTTATTGTTGGTAAGTCATTTTGGTCATGTCCAAGTCTTTGTGACCCCATCTGGGTTTTTTTTTTAGCAGAGATACTGGAGTGTTTGGCCATTTCCTTCTCCAGCTCACTTTATAAATGAGGAAACTGAGGCAGGATGAAGGGACTTGCCCAGGGTCAACCAGCTAGGAAGTGTCTGAGCCAGATGTGAACTCAAGAAGATTCATCTTCTTGACTCCAGGCCTGGCCCTCTATTTATTACATTACCTACTGCAGAGCCACCCAGCTGCCCACCAATTACCCCAGATGGTCTCTAAGGGTCCTCTCAGCTCTGGGATTACAGAATTCCTTGTGGTAAATTTTACGGGAAATAGCACGACTAAAAGCAGAAGCAGCTCTTGACCAGGAGTCAAAGCATGGCTCCAATTCAAAGCGCCATCATTTGACCTTAATGTGAGAATAAAATGAAGCAACATAGCTGAACACTGTAGCTTTATACATGTGGTAATGAGGGAGACTCGACCCCTAAGATCTCTTCCAAATCTAAGATTCAATAATCTGACCCTGCATGATCTGGTACTGCTCTACCTCTTTCTACTCCTACTCTTCAAGTATGAGAATATATCAAAAGAACTCTGTTTCTTTATCTCTCTCTGTCTCTATGTGTCTGTTTTTCTGGCTGCATCTGTCTTTTCTCTATTTTTCCTCTCTGTGTATCTCTGTCTCTTTTTGTCTGTCTCTCTGTTCCCTTCTATCTCTGTCTCTTTGTCTGTCTCTGTGTCTGTCTTTCTGTATGTCTGTATGTCTCTGTTTCTCTGTCTCTTCTCTCTCTTTTTCTGTCTCTGTCTCTGTTTCTTTATCTCTCTGTCTCTGTGTGATTTTGTCTGTATACACACACACACACACACACACACACACACACACACACCACACACAAATATCAGAAAACACTCTCTGGAACATAAATCCACTCACATCCACACACTCCACCCCATAGTAGAGGTAAGAGGACCACAGGGTTTGATTTCTACAGCCAGAAGAAGCTTCTGAGAAGAAAATCTTATCCAGTATTCTCATTTTACAAAGAAGGAAACTGAGGCCCAGGAAAGGGAAGTGACTTGCTAAAGGCAGGATTCTAGATTTGGAGCTGGAAGAAACCTCAGAGATCATCTAGTGCATCTCTCTCATTTTATAGAAAATAGTTAGCTAATATATCAATGATACTTTAAAGTTCACAAAGCATTTTACATATAGTTGCTCCCCAAAACAACCTTGTGATGTAGGTGCTAATCATTCCCATTTCATAGAGAGGAAACTAAGGCTGGGAAGGTAAGGGACATTACTCTCCTATATCTAGGAAGTGCCATGCGAAATTCTCTGTGTGAAATTCAAACTTGGGTTTTCCTGACTCCAAATCCAGTGCTCTATACATTATGCTCTGAAGCTGCTATGTCATAAAGAAACTGAGGCTAGGCAAAATTCCTTGAGTTGCCCAAGGTAGTAACAGTCAGTGGAGGGATTAGGCCCTGGGTCACCTGGCTCTAAATCTAGTTCTCCTTCCAGTGTACACAGGCTTTCTTCTTCCTGCGCTTTTTGTTTACATTCTTCCCTCTCCTTGGAATGTCCTCCCCTTGCCTATTGGATCCCTCTAAATCAGCCTTCAAAGCCCATCTCCAAAGCTGCCTCCTTCTGATCCACATCTTCACTGTTAAACCTGATGGAGACTTTGGTTCATAATAAATCCAAACTTTGTAATGTGATGAACTGGAGCTGTGCAGCCTGCAAGTGCAAGGACAGCAGGGACCATGTCTAGCAGTGCCCAGCAGAGTACTTGGCCCTCTATCAAAACCTATTGTCTGTTGAATGACCAAAGGAATATTGGAACTGACTTCTAAAATTCTAAATTCTGGTCTGAGTATGATTTGCCACTTGTCCATTTGAGTCCAGTTCATTTGACAGATGAGGAAACTGAGGCAAACAGGGTGACAAGGGACTTGCCTAGGGTTACACAGCTAGGAAGGATCTGAAGTTCTGGCCATGAGATCAAGGAATCTAGGTGAAATCTCGGCTTGAGAATCAACTGCCTATATGACACTAGGAAAGTCAGTTCACCCCTGAGCTTTCATTTCATGGTAATTGTAAATAGGGACAATAACTTTGGCCCTGGAAGCTAGGTGGCGCTGCAGTGGATAGAGCACTGGACTTGGAGTCAGGAAGACTCCTCTTCATTCAAATTCAACTTCAGATCCTTCCTAGCTGCATAACACCATCCACGCTGCAAATAAAGTCCATGGGCTCCCAAAGTTTGAGGTGCCATATCACTATTCATGATCAAGGGCCCTTTCAGCAACTACTGACGAAACACCCACAATGATAAACATTAGCAGGTGCATTTTCTTCTTTCAGAAGAATAGACTATAATTTGGGGTCAGATTAGCTTTCTTATCCTCTCTCTCATTTCTTTTCTCCCCTACCAGCCAATGTGGAGACTTGGTCCCCTTCTGGTCTAATGAACACTTTGGTTTGGCCCCACATCCAAATGAGAGAGGGAGAGCCTCCCCCTAGACCTGACTGCCCTCTCCCAACCAGTACCTGTCAATCTGAAGAGTTCGTCCTACTGGGGTGGAGGGGGGCTCTTCAATGCTCTGCTAAGCAGAATGCAACTCAGCAGAGAGAAGAAAGTGGGAAGCAATTCATTTAATCACTAACTTCTAGAGATCCTAGAAGCGTGGGGTGGATGATGACTGAGAATTTTATCGCCAGGACCGGTGTGATATTTGTGCTAGATCAGTAGTCAGATGCTTGAGTAAAAAAAAAAATCTCTATTCTATGATGAACTCCTTGGGTCACCTTGGATCAGTCCCTTTCTTTCTTAGCACCCTACATCTCTAACTCCTTTGTCAATTCTCACATCCCACACCCTCCCCATTTCATGGCTTGCTCTGCAGAAGGATATAAAGAAATATGGCAACATGGATGAGCAACAGGATAGAATTTAATAGAGGGATAATAATAAAAATCAAAATCATAGAATGTTGGGGCTAGAATGGTAGGGTTCTTTATTTTTGTAAAGGAGCTGACTGAGATGCAAAGAGGTGGGACCTGCTCCAACACACAAGAAGTTAGAAATCAGAAAGGATTTGAACCTGAACCTCTCTAGTTCTGGGTTTATCACTGATTCAGCAATAGCTACCAATGGACTAGAATCAGTGGTTCTGAAAGTATGGTCTGGAAACTTCCAAGAGTCCTTGAGAGTTTTTTGAGGGATCTGTAAAGTCAAAACTTTTTATTTTTATATTCATTTATTCATTTGTTTGTTTGCTGAGGCAACTGGGGTTAAGTGACTTGCCCAGGGTCACAAAGCTAGGAAATATTAAGTGTCTGAGGACAGATTTGGACTCAGGGTCCTTCTGACTTCAGGACTGGTGCTCTATCCACTGTGCCACCTAGATGCCCCTCAAAACTATTTTTATAACATATTAAGATATTTTCATTTCTGATATGATAAATATGGTCAGACACAAGCTCTTTGGGGAGAGATCCTCAATGATTTCTAAAAGTATAAGGGGGTCTTGAGGCCAAAATGTTTAAGAACTATTTTACTAGATACTCTAAGCTTTATTCCAGCTCTAAATCTATGACCCACTAATCTGTTAACTCCCATATTCATGTTCGTTTACCATATACCATGCTTCCACAGAGTCTTTCTCATCACTTGCTAGGAACCATCAAACTTTCTCTTTCCTCAGCATTAATCTAGGCAGGCAGTTGGGGCTCCAAGGATTTGGGCCCTTATCTTTCATCTGAATATGATTTCTCATCAGATTTTTGAACTACCTAGAAATACCGGCCATGGCAGACATGCCCATTTAGACAGATGATGGCCAAGGATAGGGCTCACCAGGACAAATCTCTGCCACAGGAAGAAATTCTCTTTTAATTATACTATTTTAAGGTTATAAATTGTTTCCTGGCCCTTTTGCATAATTAAATATAGATGTTCTCAGTGCTTAATGTCACTTTAAATTTCAGCCCTTAGAAAGTAATTTGTTTGCATGTAGAATGAACAAAAGATTTCTCATAGGCTTCAAAGAACTAGGCTCATGCATCATGAATCAAGGTGGCCTTTATCAGCATTAAAAAGGTCGAGCAAAGGAGATTTGTGACGGCGAGTCGGCCTGTGCATAAGGAGAAAAGCAAGCTTGGGATTCTCCTTTGCCATAGGTGTTCAAGGGCATTCACACACTTAGCATATTAAGTGTGCTTACAGGTGACCATATGAATGTTTCATTCCCCTACTTTACCCCCCAATGCTTCAAAAGCAGGCCATCAACTTAACTGAATCCTGACATTCACATTAGACAGATGAGATGGCCCTAAGGAGGTTCTTTCCTTTCCCACGGGCTCTGGTTCCTCAACTATAAAATAAGCACATTGAATAGAAGAAGGGATCTCTCAGGTCTCTTTGAGCTCCGGCATTCCAGAGAGCTGAAAGTTTAAGCAGAGGTCCTGAGTTCAAATCCTAACTCTGCCACTGCTTGGACTTAACCCCTCTGGGTCTCAGTTTCCTCATCTGCAAGAAGATGCTTGGATTACATGGCCTTTAGGGAAACTTAGAACTTTAAGACCATGATCCTACAATATTTATTACTCATAACTGTAAATAGGTAATATGCTAGTGTGGCTAAGATCTGGATTTGGGTTACATTTTAGATACTTCCTAGCTGTAAGACCTTGGAAGAAATCCTATTACTTCTCAGAGACTTTGTTTCTTCATCCATAAAATGGGGGAGAACAATCCTTGGACCATGCACCTCCTAGGGCTACTGTCAGGAAAGTGCCTTATAATCTTGTAAGGGCCATGCAAATGATAATTATAATAATAATACAACGATTTAAGATTCACAAATCTCTTTACAGACACTAAGTCCTCAAAATCCTCCCGTGAGGTAACTGCTATGGGTACTATCCCCACTTTACAGGTGAGAAAATAGGGGCTGAAAGTAGCTAAGTGACCTGGCCATGGTCACCCAGGTCTAGGAAGTATTGTAGACAAGCTTCTCAACTCAGAGATCTTCACCACTATACCATGGATCCTCTCTCTCTCTCTCTCTCTCTCTCTCTCTCACACACACACACACACACACACACACACACACACACACACACACATTCATTCCCTCCCTCCCTCCCCTATTTTGTGGGGAGGCTTTGATTTCAGCTGGGTGGGCAGTTTCTCCATGAACACAGATCCCAAGTCCTCCATGCCTTTTCATCCTGTAAGATTCGTATTCAGGTTTTCTGGTTAATCCTCAATAAGGGCACTACCCAATGCACCTGACAGCTCAGTGACATTGCAGATAGAGTACTGGACTTAGAATCAGGAAAACTTGAGTTCAGAGCCTGCCTCTTACGAGCTGTGTGAGCCTGGCAAAATCACCTAACCTCTGCTTTCCTCAATTTACCCATCTGTAAAATTCTAAAATAAAATGTTTAGGCATTGCGAAGACAATATAGGTAAATAAACTTAAAAATTCTGTAAATTTTAAAGCACAGTGCGCCGTTGTTGCTGCTGTGGTGGTGGTTGTTATTTTAGAGGCCCACTTTGGAGTCTTTAAGGATCTCAGGAATATGGATGCAGTACCAAGGCCATCCATTTGTTGACTCTCCTATTTGCAAGACATGACTGGCTGTAAATATCTATGTACGACCTCTTCTACCAAATTGTCATTGGTATTCTGGAGCACGCTTACACCTACCCACATCTTTCCATCGCCCTTTGGGTTTTTTATCATTTGAATTCTCCTGTGATCCAAGATCATGGTGAACAGCCATATCTCATCACTGTGAGAACATAGGTGTTAAAGAGACTCTCAATCTGTTCTTACTGTCACTTCAAGATAACAGAACCTATCTGAAAATGGGCAGATTTCTACATATTCATTTCAGTGTGACTCAATAGAGCAAGTATTTACTGAGCACTTGCGATGTGCCCAGGGCATATATGGGCCTTTCCAGTTTTAAATCCATCATCTTATGGTCGGGATTAAGACTCAGTCCCTCCCTTGTGCAGAGAGACAAAATATGCCCCACTAACAATGTAAGATAGCATTAGAGTGTTTTAGTTGTATGGGAAGTCAGGGGTATCACTTTGGGCAAATAACTTCCCTTTTCTGGGCTTCAGCTTTTTATCTATAAAATGAAACAATTCGGTCAGAAGCTCTGTAAGGTGTTTTTTGTTTTTTTTTTTTTTTTTTTTAACTTTGTGAAGTTCCGTAAGCCTACTTTAATGGCCAAATGAAGCAAGACTTCTCTATCATATCTCGGTCAAGGATCATCTAACCTCACTTGAAGAACGGAGGAGTTACTACCTTACAAGGCAACACTTTCCATTATTATAACAGATCTAATTGGTAGAATGTTGCCCTTTGGGGGGGTATGAAGTGTTCTTTTTTGTAATGTCCACTGTTAGTGTCTGTTTTGCCACCTTAAGTGCAAACAGAATAAGTTAATCTTTCTTCCATAAGCAGTAGCTAATATTTTGTAGTTGTGTCTCTCTCTGACTCCATTTGGGGTTCTCTTGGCAAAGACACTGCAGTGGTTTGCTATTTCCTTCTCTAGCTCATTTTATAGATGAGGAAACTGAGTCAAATGGGGTGAAGCAAATTGACCAGGGTCACACAGCTAGTAAATGTCTGAGGTGATGTTTGAACTCAGGAAGAGAGGAGTCTTCCTGACTCCAAGTTCAGCACTCCATTCACTGCGCCACCTAGTGGCCCTCCATATAATAAGTCGACAAATACTCAAAGACTGATCATGTAACCTCATAAATTTTCTCTTCTCCACAGTTAAATATTCCTAGTTCCTTTGGTTTATCATTAAGATCAAAACATATGACATTGACAATAAATAATCTAGAAGGTAAATGAAAGGAGAGGTCACTGTTGGTTGCTTCTTGGGAAAGTTGAGACTTGCTCTCATTCCTATTATTTCAATCAGAAGAAAGGCTAACGAAGGACAATTCAAGGAGTGGGAACCCTGTGATCAAAGACTTAAAAGGAGTAATCATGGTGTTAAAGAAAGACAATAAATGGATCATCTTGGATAAAACAGAGATGTCATTTATGAAGATGAAAGGAGAGGAAAGCAAAAATGACTTTAAGGTTTTAAGCTTAGGGGCCAATGGTAGAACTTCCAATGACAGAAAATAGTCAAATTAGAGAAGAAAAGGGATTTGGCATAATAGTGAATTCAATTTTTGATGTTGTGGTTTTGAGATTGAGGTAGAATAACAAAGTAGAAATATCCAGTTGGATACATAGAAACTGGAGTTCAGGTCAAGTTGACAGATACAGTATCCAGAACCACTGTTAATCAGAGGATGAGAAAAAGAAGAGTACAATGGACTGAGAAGTGGATACTAGTCAGGAAGATCTGGGGTTAAATTTATGATAGTGCCTGGGCAAGTCACAATTTCTGAGCCTCAGTTTCTTTATATGAAAAAAGATGATAACCGCATGAACTTTGCAGATTTGCTACAAAGGTCTTATTTTTTAAAAATGGATATTGGGGCTGCCAGATGGTGCTATAGTGAATAGAACATCAACCCTATCCTATTTTTTTGAAGTCAGGAGTAGCTGAGTTCAAATCCAGCTTCAGAAACTTAACACTGAGTGACTCCAGGCAAGTCTTCTCTTAACCCCAAATAACTCACAAAAAAAGACAATAAAAATTACTATAAAGCAAATCTTAAATCACCTATAAATCTAAACAGTTATCTGTTCAAGTTAATAGAAAGAGAAGAAAGTATAGAATGGAAGATGGCTCTTTGGAATCTTTGAGAGAGGGATGGAGGAAAAAAGGGTATCAGCAAAGGAAAAGAAAAATAAATCATTGGGAAGATAGGAAAAACAAAGCAAAGCCAGAAAGCCCAGAAGTAAATGTTTCAGGAAGCAACGGTTGGTCAACAGCTGGGGGCAGGAGGAAGAGGAACTAATCAGACTGGATTGTGTGGCAATCAAAAAGTCACAGAAAATCAGAGCTGGAAGAAGATTAGGAAATCCCCAGGTGCAATGCTCTCTGGTCCAGAAGAGGAGGGTGTTATTTTGAAGCAAAGGTCAGGAGCCAACAGAATGCAAGCTCCTTAAGGGGTTGGGGTATGAGAGGTTTTTTTGTTTTTGTTTTTGTTTTTTTTTTTTTTTGTAGTTGTTCTTGTATTCCTAGGTGCTCCAGAAATAGTGATCAAATTTGATTAACTGATCCAATTGAGTGAGGAAGGAGCAGTTGAAAGGCCAAGTCCTATCTGGTGCCAAGGGTACTCCACTTGGGCCCATGTCAGTCCCTTCCAGCTAAGCCCCTGAAATCTGGCAGCTTCATTATTCACATCATTTATGAACATGAATGCTAGTAAGATAGAGCCAGAGCAAGGGAAAGAGGGAAATGCGAAATGTAGTTTGTTAACAGACTGGGAAAACCAGTTAAAAAAAACAAAAACAAAAAAACAAAACAAAACAAAAAAAAACAAAGAGTCGTTGCTTTATTATTATTTAAATTGCAGGGGGCAAAACTGTGTTGTTTTCAGTCACTCCCCCCCCCCAAATACACTTGGAAGATGCAAATGCAAAAATAGTAAGACCCCTTGGTTATCCAGTATCAGTTCTCAAAAAAACACATTTATATACCTTGTGCACAGCTGCCCTTTGGTGCTCCAGCACCAAGTAAGTAAAGATAGGAAATTGTGGGTGAGGGCTCACAGAATCACACAAGCTGAGAGCTGGAAGGAATCTCAGCAACCACTGAGTTCAATATATACCTGGCAAAGAGTCTACTTGATCACATCATACATTCTTTCCATTAAAAAGCATTTATGGAGTGCCTACTGAATACTAGGCACTATGCTAGGCCCTAGGGAAACAAACAGAAAAGTGAAAACAGTCCTTATCCTGAAGGAACTTATATCCTACAGAAGACATAGACAGGGAACGGGAGGGGAGAGAGACAGAGAGGGAGAAAAGGGTTGAGAAAGAGAGAGAGAGAGAGAGAGAGAGAGAGAGAGAGAGAGAGAGAGAGAGAGAGAGAGAGAGAATTGATCATATACATATTGCTGTTTAGGTAATTAGTCATGTTGGTCAGACACTTTGTGAAGCCATTTGGGGTTTTCTTGGCAGAGATACTGGAATGGTTTGCCATTTCCTTTCCCAGTTCATTTTACAGAAGAGGAAACTGAAGCAAACAGGGTGAAGTGACTTGCCCAGAGTCACCCAGCTACTAAATCTGAGGCTAGATTCAAATCCAGGTTTTCCTGACCCCAGGCCTGGCACTCTATCCACTGCAGCACCACCTAGCTGCTGGCTTTGAAATAACTGAATTCAACTAGTATTTATGAAAGGACAGATAGGGGACACTATGGATATGGCATCCAGTATGGAGTCAGGTGAGGTTCTAAATTCAAATCTGGCCTCAGACACTTACTAGCTGTGTGACCTTGAACAAGTCATTTAACCCTATTTGCCTCAGTTTCCTCATTTGTAAAATGAACTGAAGAAGATAATGACAAACCACTCCAGTAGTTTTGCCAAGAAAACCTCAAGTGAGGTCACAAAGAGGTGGACATGACTGAAAAACAATTGAACAAAAACCAAAATCTTATTACTATAGAACGGTAATTCCTTTTCATCACCTACTTTTATCCATCCTGTTCTTTTGAGAGAAGTTGCACTTTCCCAGAAACATGTTGTAATACTGGACCCTATCCCTTCATGTCTCAGTGATATATCTATAATATACCTAAACCATCAAAGGTGCCTCTTTTTATTAGAATTTCTAATTGATTTTGTCTGTTACCTATATTTAGTGCATTTTTCTACAAGCATTTGAGAAGATTTGATTGCTGGCTTCTTTCTTTAATTCTGTTGCCTCTGAATTTCTAGGTGTGTCTAAACTATTCTTCTTCCTACATTGTAGCTGCTTTCTTTGATTATCTAGTTTGGGGGAGATGCTTAATCATTCTTCTCCCTCTCTCCTGCCTTTTCAATGCAATCTCTTTTCCTAAGATTTTCAAGATTTCTGGCAAATCCATATCAACTAGGTCTCCTTAGATGTACCCTTTCCTTTGCTAAGAGACCATCCTTCCCAGGCCTTAAGCTGTAGCAAAGAAATCCAAATCCTGTTCTTAGACACCATCTTCTTAGCCACCTGTTGATTTCCCAAATCCGCCTTTCTCTTCTAAACTCCTTGCTCCAGATTGTCAGCAAGGAAGAAAATACCACATCTATCTAAATTTCTTGTCTAATACTTCATAATATTTAGCAATGCTTGCCATATTCCTTCTGGCAGTATCATTTGTTCCCCCCCTGAATAACTAGACATTGGACATAGTTACTGGGTGGTAGTCACACTGCCACCCTGTAACTTGTTTTTATTTGCTCTCAATAATAATCATCATATTAGGCCATAGGCACAGGCAGAGCAGGAGGGATAAAATAAGAGCCGAGATGTGGAGGGTCAAGACAAGACTTCAGGAGTATCCAATGGTTAAAAAAGAGACCGAAAGTCATAAATGCATATCAACATTGAAATTGCAAAGTAGGCAATTGCCAAACATCAAAGAGATAAAGGAAGTCAAGGACCTCAGAGATGCTGAGAATCAAGTACAGGATGTCAAAAATAGAGATCGGGAGTCTCGATAGTGAACTGTTGTTGTTTGTCCTTCGTTTTCAAAAACAATCAATGACATCATATGTAATGTCTTGACCTGTGTGTGAATTGTATTTAAGGGAGGCAAAGTTGCACAGTCACCTGCCTCACTCCCTCCTCCAGAGTCATCAAAGTCCATTGGCAAGACAAAAAGTCAGGATGATTGATGATGGCCCAGGATAGAGTAGATGGATGACCTTGTCATCTAAGTTCTAAGTGCTCCATAGAATCTGCTTCAGTCACTTTTGTGGCTATTAGAACAAACTATTCTCATCTGTCCATTCCACAGAGGGAAGTCTTCACATATTTGGGATAGACAGCCCCCTCCCCCAAACTCACTGGTGAGTTTGAGGCCCATGGTTTCTCTCAACCTGATTTAGCTCATCTGCAGAGACGGTTTTACCTGCATGTGATTAAACACGCTAGAGCTTTTTGGAGTCACAGATAAGATCCAAGTGAAACAGGTGGATACCAAAGGCAGAATGAACAACCCTCACACTAGAGCTAGTCACAGAACATTTGACAGTCTAGTCCAACCTTCTCATTTATTGATGGAGAACTGGGCCCAAAGAGTAGAAGGGGTATTTCCCAAATTGCCTGGACATTAAGTTCCCGGTCTGGAATCCAGGCTCTCTGTGGTTCCCCTCCCATAGTTCTTTTTACCGTATCATACTACCTCCCTATTCTCTCTCTTGATCTTCCTATTAGCCTTTCTTGTCCACCCTAGAATCCTGTTCTGCAAACACTCTTCTAAATCTAAGTCTTTTTTTTTTTTAACCTATTCTATCTGGTCCCTGAAACCTGGCTTCTCTTTGTTCCTAGATCAGTGGGGAACCTCAATACTAAGGTCTCTTTTTCAGATAAGGCAGAACAGAGTCCATGTTTACCCAAATCATCATCATCAGCAGCCTTGTCACTAACTCTCCTTCCATCTCTGATTCATGCAGTTCCTGCTGTGTGCATAGAATTGTAACAGGGGTCACTTTATCCATGATAAAGGTTCAACTACATACTGATACAAATAGGGAAAGGCAATTCATCCCTGGCCTTCTTATCGTTTGGGATCCAGCCCCTGGCCTTCTCAGAATACCACAGATTCACACAGAGTAAGATGTGAACTCAAAAGGCCAATACTTCATTGTCCAGAGGAGAAGCCTGAAGTCAGTAACAGCTAGGTGAATGCCCAAGGTCACACAGCTGTGTGGCAGAGCCAGAATTCAAATGCAAATTTTCCAACTACAAATTCCCTATGCTTTCTATTATACTATAGGGCTTCCTAAATCATTTATAAAAGGCTATGCTTCCATGAAAATCAGGGAGTCCCAGGGATAACTTTTGCTTAAACTCAGCCTGTTTTTGAGAAGCTTGGGTTCCAGAGGTGGAAAGTCTGAGCCCTGTATCATCCCAAGTTGCCCTCGGTCTTCTCCGATAGTCACTCCCATGACCAAATCCCCCGTCCCATCCAAATTTCACCACCCTAGTTCAACAAATATTAAGTGTCTACTGCAGGCAGTAAGTGTTTAAGGTGATAGGGAAAATACACAGCTTGGCTAAAACAAGACCCCTGCCTTCACTGAGCTTAGGCAGAAAGACTCCAAGCCATTTTTTTAAAAGTTTGTTCTCTTGGGTAAAGTAAAGTGTTTCATTCATTGTCTCCCACAGCAAGACAACATCTCCATATCTCACTTAGCAATTAAAGTGCCATTAGCCTATCAGGACTCCACAATTAGGACCCTAAGTAGTGGTTGTAAAACAAAGAAGAATCAGGCTTTCCCAACTACAGATTCAAGAATTCTACATGCCATGAGTCACAGAGGCAAGATTGGGACAGGCCTAAGTGCCCCTTATCTTCCCAGAGCCCCTGCAGTCAGGCCCCACTGCTAAATATGACCAGCGTATCACCCCCCAATTATCACTACTTTTAGCACATTACATCATCTCCCACATAAAACACGCCCCAAGACACAATTCCCACTTTTATTAAGGAAAAATGAATTCTGAGATCTAAAATAGCTTACTTCCATCTATTGAGCTAGGATGACAATCCATGCAGTAACCCACCAAGGTACAGAGTGGATGAACTGGGACAGCGTTCCCTCAAGGAAAAGCTTTTGCAAAACAAATGAACTTTAGTTTAATTTTAATCATTCCCTCCTTGGCCAATGATAGGACACAATACTGGAGAAATCAATATTTTGGCTATAAATGAATTCAGAAAACAATGTTGAAGCTTAATAGAAGGATCCTTCATAGCCTCCTCCCCTCCCATATGCAAATTAGAGTCAGAAGGGATATTTGATAATGTGCCCAGAGGCAACAGGAAATAGCATTTCATGGGCTACTAGGTTACTTTGTGCCTTCCATTTATCCTAGTGAGGATCACAAAAGAAACTCTATAGTTTATATATCTAAGACATCTGTTGCAGAGGATACAAAGGTACACACCTTTTATAAAGAAAGAAGCTCTTGCAAGCCAAATCAACATATACCCTTACATTTAATGATGTTAATGAAAAGTAAACTATTTTCATTGCTTGAAACAAACAAACAAACAAAAACAAACCACTGAAAGTCAGAACTAGAAGAAACCTTAAAGAAAATTCAGTTAAACAGTCATGCTATAGAAGAGGAAAATAAGGTCCAGAGAATGGAAGTGGGCTTTTTAATGGTTATACAGTAAGTGGCAGATCCTTGACTAGATTCCAGGGCCTCTGACTCCCCACCTAGGGCTAACATACCATCATGCTATTATCACCGAATCATAGAATCTAAAGGAATCAAAGGAGCCTCATGGATCATCAAGGGCATGTCCCCTAAGTTAAGAACCCACTTTAAACCCACCATTCTCCAGATGTAAAAAAGCTTAGGACCATTTCTAGGAGAAAAAAATAACTCCCATTTTTTTTTAGCACTTTATAATACACCTTCACCATGACAGCCTTATGAGTAGGCAGGGCAAAAAATTATTATCCTCATTTTACAGATGAGGAAATCAAGTCCCATAGAGGCAAAGTGACATGATTGATTGAACACACCACTTTACCTGTCCCATGGCATTAGCTGTTCAGAGATTCAGTCAGAAACATAACAGGTTCTGACGTCAGCTACTTGTCTGCAATTCGGGGAAGAGGGCTGCACTTGTTGCTGTGCGTTTTGGAATAGATTTTGTCTGAGAAGAGTTTCAGTGCTGCTCTAATACCAGGATGTTACCACAGCTGCACATAGTAGGTGCCCAGTAAACATCTGTCGAGCTAAATAGAAAGCAACTAGCAAACAGAAGGGAAATGCCACGTTTTGATGCCAGTAGTTAATCTACTGTGTCACATTTCTTAGAAAAATAAGTGGAATGCAGTAACGACTATGAAATTGAGGCTGTGTTGCAAAAATGATTTTGTCGAGCAAATAACAATCTTACACTAGCTATTTTATGCCTTATTGAACAACCAGCCGTTTATGAAAACAATGTTTCATAAATCCAGTACCACTTCCTATGTTGGTGATAGAAAAAGTCACAGTCTTTGTGCTCTGTTCACTTAGAGCAGGTCTTATGGGCAACCCTCCTGAGAACTTTTGGGAAAATGGCTTTTTATAGATTGCAGATGATAGTTGGGATCTTGTCTCTGGGTCTTTTGGTTCATAGATTATCTCGTGGCTTGCCACGGCTGGAGAAGCCATCACTTAATGATCCTGATGAGGAGTAGCTTCCTATTTAAGTTATGGCGGTCCCTAGACAGCAGGTAGAGTTTGTGCTACACAGTACTCAAAGCCTTTCTGGCTACGGAGGGCCTGCTAAGACTTTGTGGCTTGCTGGTGTCAAAGGAAAAGTATTGCAAGAGTCAGATGTAGAGAAAATGAATTATAGGCATAGAGAGTGACCTTTACAAAAGCATGATTGTGTGGGTGCACTCCACTATCCAATCAATTCAGGTTTGATGTTGGGACAAAATCAGACACTCACAAGTCACCGAACATTTAACAGAAGAGATTTACTAATGCAGTAAAAATTGACATGAGAGCACTAAGCTTCTTTGGACATGGGCTACCTTGTCTCCATCTGGAAATGTGTCTGTTCATTTTATCCCCAGGGTTTGGTGACTCGCATGGTCTAAGGCATCCACTGAGTCTTGACAGACTCCATGTGGCTGGGGAATTTTTATGGCCTTAGATGATCATGATTCCATGTCTGGGAAGCTGAGGACAATCAGGTTTGTTCTATCACTCATGGGGTTAGGATACAACAAGATGAATTTTGGGACTTCCAATTAAGTTTGGCTACCACAAGTAGTGTGTAAAGGCGATTAAGGTGCACATAAGGTGAGGAGGGAAGACTGGAAGGCCTTAGATGCCAGAATAAGGAGACTGTGTTTTATCCAAAAGGCAATAGGAAACTCCTGAATCTTTTTAAAACAGAAGAGTGACATGGTCAAATATGGCTGTTGGAAAAATTAATTTTATAATGAGTGAAGAAAAGATTGAAGGAGGGACATTTTGTACCTCCTCTATTATTCCTGCATTTTTTGATGTACTATAGTAGAATTCTAGAAATCTTCACTTGACATCGGGAAGACTTGGGGGTTATTTAGACTTAAAGTCTCTGCTCTAACATTTAGCATCTATGTGATCTTGGGCCATCACGGGCCACTTTCTTGGCACTTTACACTTCTAGATCACAGTGGTCTTTATCTGCTAGACATGCTTTTGAATCATGTTGAGTTTACAATTCACTGAAACTTCAGAATCTTTTTCGAATAAATGTACTATCTAGCAATAGCTCCCCTCGTGTTACACCTGTGAAGTATAACATTTCACAAGGTTCCCTAGTCAGTCATCTCATTTGATTTGAAACTATCAGAATCTTTTGGGACGCCACTCTGTCAGCCAACTTGCTAGATGCTTTTCCTAGATTTGTCATCTACAAATCTGAGAAACATATGTCATTTAAGGCTAGCTCATGTTATTGATAAAAATGTTCAAATCCAAGCTCAGATCACTGAGACATTTCACAAGAGACCTCCCAATTTCTCATATAAATAAGAATGTTTTTTGGATGGCCATTTGCACAAGAGACCAAATTTTCCTCACTGTACTACTGTACTATCCATGAGAATAGCTTGAGAGACACTGTCAAATGTTTTGATACAAATTGAGGTAAACTATATCTATAGCATTCCTCTGGCCTACCAGTCTAGTAATCCTGTCCAAAAAAAGGAAATAATGTTAGTTTTATATACAGTCTGTTCCTCATGAAGCCAAGCAGGCTCTTGATGATTACTGCTTCCCTTTCTAGACATCCACTAACCATCCCTTTAATAATGCATTTTTCAATTTTGGCATAAAGCACAGTCCAGCTTGCTGACCTACACAGCTTAACTGGCCCTACTCTCTTTCCTTTTCTGAAAATGGGAAAACCATTTTCTGGGTGTGAATTCTAAGCTCCAACCTTGTCTACACTGGCTGGGTGACCAAGGCATTACATCACATCAATCACATTATGTCACATTATGTCATCTCATGAGTAAAACAGGGATTCTAATGCCCCACCATGGAGCCCTCCTAGGGTTGTTTTAATCAGAAAGACAATGTGAATCATTGGTGCTTTGCTATTCTTGTTGTTATTATTACTAGATAGGTGCCCACCGAACCAGTGCAGGACCCTTTTATCTCTCAATGACCCCAGTCTCACTGAATCTTAAGGACCACTGTCTTTCCATCCATCCATGGATGGTGTTGCTTCCCTCTTGAAGAATGAGGACAGACTTGCTCTTCTGTTTGCATCCCCAGTAGTTAACACAGTACTTGGCACGTAATAAAAAATAAACACTTTCCCACTGGCAGTTAGGCACTGGACAGGAAGCCCTAAGAGGGAGAGCCTTTCAGGCAGGAGGGTCAACAGGAGAAACCATTCTTGAAAGCTCTGGGCCAGTTTGGGGAGCAACTATGAGGGCTGTATGTCTGGAGTATGTGTGAGCACGCTCTGGCTCAATAAGTACTAGCTGATTGATTGACAGCCCAGGCACCGTGCACTCTGGGGATATGTAATGTTCCCTGCGTGGGGGGTGGCAGTAATAGCGGTGAATCAGAAAAAAAGGGAGACTATGGCAGCCCAGATACATTTATACTGAATTGGGTGATTCACTCGCATAAAAGCAAATTGGAAATCCTGGCAGATTTATTCAACAGCATCAAAGATCTATATTCACTGCAACCCATTGGCTGTACAAGTGTCGCTAGGTGCTTGGCTGTAAATAAAATATCTCTGGGAACGAAGCATTTTAATTTGAAGCGGATTTCTTATAGCAGGAGCAGCTGCCAAACCTTTAAAGGCAGGAGGCAACGCTACCGGAAGCCTCCTTTCTAATAGGAAAGAAGCTTTAAAAAGGGAGCTAATACAAAGTTTCACTAAGCAGCCTGAGATATTAGCTAGGCTCGATTTGGAAACAAACATTCTTTCCCCCACTGTCAAGGAGAGCTTGGGACCATCAAGAAAGGGAGAGGATGAAGATGATAAACCATGAAAACATGGTTTAACGGAAAGGGCAGATCTTAGAGGCCTACATTCAAGCTCCAGCCGTATTTTTATACTTCTGTGTCCTTGGATTTTGTGATCTTGCACGAATCACCTTACTTCACTAGGTCTCATTTCCTTCATCTGTAAAATGAGAAGGCTTAGCTATATTTCCCTGGCTCCTTCCAACTCTCTTTGATTCCATGATTCCAAGATCCCTTCTCCCTGGGTCTCAGTGTCTTTATTTGTAAAATGAGGGGGATGGACTAGATCACCTCTTGGGTCCCTTTTAGCTTCTCCATCCTATGATGTTGAGCTCCTGAAACAAGTGAATGGAATTCATTCCCTTTCCCCAAAAAGGCTGATTGGAAAGCCCAGGGATTAGCAACCCTGGGCACACAATATGAGTGCTCCTTCAGCAGTAAACCATTCCCAGTAATCACAAAGGGAAATTGACTGCAAAAGAGGGAGCCTGTGGAGGAGTGAAGTTTGGACAGAGAGAGGCTGCTCACACGTTCTGTGCAAACAAGATGGATACCAACAGGGATAAAGCAAAGCATGAATGAGGATTGTCCTAATGATGTATTTTCAAGACTCTAACACAAAAGTAGACTCCATGTCACACTTCAAGTCACCAAATAAGAAGATTGTGTAAGAGACCAATGGACCTCTGAAAACAGATAGTCCAACTTCCCTCCCCCTCGTGGGATTTATACCATCAGGGATGTCAAAGGGCCTCCAGATCATGCAACGTGACATTATGTTAAAGAGGAACTTATTATTATTATTATTATTATTATTATTATTAGGGCCAAAAACAGGCTGAATTTGGAGCCAAGGATTGGGCCCTAATCTTCAGAGTGTGGGTGACTTATACCCACAAGTTGCCTATATTGTATGGACAAGCTTCACAATCAGGGACCGAAGAGAACACAGTCACTGACGTTACTTCAAGTTCCATGATTCTGCAGCGCTGGATGAGCAACCGAGATAGGAGCAATAAACTCTGCTCAGTCCACTATCTCAGCTAAGAAGTAAAAGCTAAGAAATAAGCAAGACAAACAGATGGAAGGAATGTTGGATTGGGAGTCAGGATCTGGGCTTGAATACTGACTTTGCTCCTTGGGAAATCATTTAACCCCTTTGGGCCTCAGCTTTCTTCTCGTATAAAATGATGAAATTGGCCTGGACAATCTCTATGGCCCCTTCAGCTGCAAAAAGCTAGCTAGTATATATAGTCCAACCTGGAGCCACTGGAAATGTCATTCCCTTTTGAAAGCAAAGCTGTTCTCTAGGCTTACCTGTCCATCCCCATAGGGTGTGTCTCTAATCCAGTTTCTACCATGCAGAAGAACAAAGATATCCCCTATATTTTGTGGGTATGGAAGGCCTAAGAAAGGAAGTGGATGAAAGGTATATGATAGGAACAGTGGATCCAATTCACCTGGACAAAAACAACAACAACAAAGAAAAACAAGCAGCACTTCCCGGACAACCTTGAGAGCCTGGTATTAAACATTGATAAGGCTATTGTCTGTATGAAAAACCCTATGAAGAGCCCTGAGGAAGCTGCAAGCTTAGTTAGGGTTTCTTCCCTGTTCTCATGAGGTTTACAATCTAGCAATAGGGTAAGAGACCAATGCTATAGAAGAGAATGTCTAATGAGTCATGGTAAATACAAAAAGAGAAATATAAAGCACCGTGTGAGGTCTTTCTTGCCAATGAGACTGCTGGGCCAGGGCAGAAATTGGGACCATTAGAGCAGCCTGCTTTCCCCATTCAACGTTTGTTATAGTTCTGGGTCAGAAGCCCCTGATTAAGCTGTGTCTTGTCTTGGAAATCATCAAGTTATTTTTTAAATGTGTGCATGGGGCCAAACCGAGATACAGTTTGTCCAGAACCTTTGACTTCATGCTGAATGCAATTTTAGAGAAGCCTGTGACTGTTTCTGATTCAATCATACTTAGTCCACATTTCTCATATAACAGACAATCTATTCTGTACCCAGATTGCAAAAGGAATATTACTAAACCCCTTTATCAAAGGAACAGAAAGAGTGAACTAATTTTTTTTTCAGACTGGCTTTGAGTCTATGACTTCATGAACCCCTCAGGAAAAAAAATCTATTCTCCTTTTAAAAATAATACACACACATACGTGTGTGTATATATAAATCATCACCCGAACAAGTAGACGTCAGAGTTTTTTGATTGTTTCTAATCTAGAAATACGAGAATCACAAAATTCCTTTAGTTGAAATTAAACTAAGTTTTAGTAAAAAAAAAATTTGCTGCCCCAGAATTTCACCTTCAATTGCAAACTACTCTGATACTCTACCCTCTAGGAATCTTGTAAGAAAAGAATGATTTGGTTTTCATCCTTCCTCTCAGGAGCTCATCACTCCTCAGAGGTGATGCTTCCTGGCAATTCCGAGTAGAAGGAAAATGAGAGGAAAACAGGAGACAACTATAAATAGATGAGTGCAACACTTTTCAAAAGTGATGGAATTTAAAAAACCCAACCCCCTCACCTCTCAGACAACGGGGACATCTATTGAAAATGATCACATAGTAAAAATGTAAAAGCTGAAAATAGCTTTAAGGCCCGTGATATTCAGAGGGAATTCTGGAGATGTACTGTGGTTAAAAATTCATATCATTTGACCAGCTAACTTCAGTTCTAAGTAGATACCTTGGGCACTGAGAAGGATTCCCAGTTGGGGGGGGGAAAGTCTTTCCGACTTACTTATTGGTGCCTGAAATACCTAACAGAGTCAAGTAGGATAAGGCTTAAAATATAAATAATCCTAGAAAAGGTGGGACTGTGACAAATTCACATGGAGGTACAAATGACTGTATGTGTTTTGGGGGTGGGAGGGAGAAGGGAAGACTGAATAATCCCCTTTTATTGAGGCTAGTCTTCGGACCACAGACCATTCTAATAATGGCAATTCTCAAAGCCTTTGCGACTTGATGGGAGATGCTAGACCCTGCATTCTACTAGCGGAACCTTTAAGACTAAGGTCAGCTTCTAGCAAAGACAGGCTTCTCAGGAGATAACTTATGAATAATCAAACTGGTCTCAGTTATCCCTCTTACAGGACATGTTTTAAAAACAGAATTGTTTAAGAGGTCTACTATCAATGATTTTTTTTCTAAGTGTCAGCCAACATTCATTAAGTACCTACTGTGTATCATACACTGTGCTAAATACTGGGGAACACAAGAAAGAGAAATTCTCTCCTTACTAATGCAGACCTTAGTAACTACAATTATGACTAAATGAATTTTCTTTGGTCAACCTTCTGGTGACAAAACTTCTACATCTTGCTAGATTTCAATTCAAGCAATCATGTGTATGGCAGAGACAGACATAAGAGTACATAGTCATAAAGAACTTATAGATACTACTACGGGGTTACAAGATATGCCCAGATAACTGAATGCAGAGGGATTGGAGGGTGAGGGTGAGGAGTGGGGAGACAGCAATAGAATTTCAGGGAGAAAAAATAAGAAAAGACATAAAAGTATTACTACACATCTCCAAAAAAGCACAGAAGGAAAAAGAGAATTCAGATCAACAAGCGGAACAGCTTTGAAAACTGCACGGTGAACTGATTATATACTTTTAAAAAAGCAAGACATACACTACAGAGACCACAACGACACGTTAGCACCAGGAGGAGGCAGGTTGTACGGATCTACAAAATCAGAGAGTGATACTTTGGGGAAAGAAGGTGAAGTCAGCCTATTATCTATCCACCTGGCACTCCATATATCTCCGCTTCCTTATCTCTTAGTTTCTCTTGATTGGAAATCCTCTGAATAGTAACTAGAATACTTAATCACCTTAGTTGAGTATTCCCCAAATATCCAGGTAACCAAAACAGGCCTGGCTTTGGGGGGTTTATACCTGTTCTCTTCCCAATATGGATCCCACGTCCTCTGCCTCGGGCAAGGTTTATCCATTCCTTGAGCTGGCTCTTTACCTAATCATGGTTAGCTCTTAGGAGAATTGAGGTTGGGCTAGATAAAAGAGATCCTGTCTTTCCCATGTCAAGAAGGAATGCCCTCATTCAAAATGCTTTCTCATCACTGGAACCTCACACTTTTTAAGAGGCCACCCTGACCACTCCAAGCCACAATGATCTCTCCATCCACTGACCTCTTTATAGATGATTTACTTTTAGGAGAGTTTAATGAGAACTGCTGGTAGTCAACATTAATTGCTTTCTATGTGTGAGTCTTGCCTTTCCAATGGCATTACATATGTGATATACATTCAAGGACCACATCTTGATTTCCAATTAACCAATACCAAATATACACCTTTTACTAAGCACTAGCACAAATACTATGTGCCAGTTCCTGAATTCCTGGTCCTGAGCACAAAGATTATACTTATTTGCGTATGTCATTTCTTGGTATTATTTTGTAGGTAAACCGAGGGCAGAGGCTGCTGTTCCTCTCCCCTCAGTTTACCCATAAAATAATACCAAGGAAATGACATACGCAAATAAGTATAATACAAGGTAGAATGTGCCCCCTGAGGTAGGGGTAAATTTAGACAAGTCTTGGGTAAATTGCAATCTCCCTTTCACTTTTAGCTGGGGCTCAGAATCTGTTCTCTTTATGATAAGAGCAAAGAAATCGGTAAATCTACTTTAATGATTTACTTTAATGATGATTTATTCTTCAAGAGCAAAAAGTTGAGGAAGCACATGAAGAAACCATAGAATATCAAATTTGTAGCTGGAAGGGACCTTACGGAACATCACATGCACTCCTCTAATTTTCTTGGTGAGGAAACTGAGGTACACTGAGGTTAAAGGACTTGCCCAGAGCTACACATGTAGTTAATGTGTAAGGCAAGGTTTGGTCTCCGGTCTTCCTTATTCTAAGTCCTGCACTTCCTCCACAATGATAGAAGATAAGGAGAAGTGGAGTTAGGAAAGCAGAGACCTAATTCAAGGCAAAGACCTGAGGAGCATTTCATCTCTACCAGCCCAGAGACATCTATTGGCTATAAATAATATCTTTTGATAAATCTCACCAGGATCTACAATTATTATACATTTGTGGCCTGTTTTTTCCTCCCCTGAGAGTGATGGTTAATTTTTCACAAAATCGCTCATTTACAAGGCAATTATTGTTAAAAGTAGGAAGAAATGTAAATGGCAGGGCTGGATCAATCTTCCTTTTCGATTATTTCCTTTGAATCCCAAAATAACCCTGAGACATTTAGAAAAAAAAAAAAAGAAGTAGAGCACTAAAACAGGCTACAACATAGCATACGTGAATAGGAATAATATATGTCTCGGCAGGTACAGGTAGAAGCCAGGTAGTAGAGAACCTCAGGTGGCAGGGTCAAGAGTTTACACCTTATTTAGCAGGCAGTGGGGAGCCATTGAAGGTTTCTGAAAGCGAAGGATCATAAAAGTGCATTACTTCTTTGTATCCCTCTCTCCTCAAAGCTGGAGACTTGCATGGCACAAAGTATATTGCAAATGCTTGATAAATAGGTGCTGAAATAAATCACGCTACTGAATGGAGAAATAGCTTGAGTTGTCCTATGTAATGCTACAATCAGCTACCTGCTAAGAAAGTCTTATTTTATAGAACTTTATGATTCAAAAATATATATTATTTGAGTGCCTGATATATGTAAGATTTTTGGTGGGCTCGAGGATGTGTACAATGTGATGTCTGTTCTTAAAGAGCTTATAGTCTATAGGGGTATGGACTATATATATACCAAATATAGTATTTATATGGATTTATATGGACTATATATATACAAAATATGCATATGCCAAAAAGTACAAGTGAAAATATGACAGTGAAAAAACACTGAATCTGCAACAGTCTAGAAATCTGGGTTCATATTGCTCCTGTGATACTTAAGTGACCATGGTCAAATCACTGAAGAGTTAAGTTTCAACTTCTTCATCTCTAAAATGAGGATGATAAAACTTGCAATGAATTCCCACTCCCCAGAATCAGTGTTAGAAAATAACTTTGTGAGTCCTCTGTGCTATGGGAAGATAACATTTTTCTTGTCAAAGTAGGATATGATAAGTAGCCTAAAAGAGGTACAGAGGAAGGAAAGGTTTGCTTTCAAGAGAGGGAGGCATGGAATCAAGGAAAGCTTCTTGGAGGAGATGTAAACAACAGTTGGGTATTGAAAGATAGATGGGATTATGACATACAGAAATGGAGGAAAAGGACATTTCAGGAGAATTGAGGTCCTAAGTTGATAAATCTCAATGGGAACTAGTACTGAAGCTTGAGAGTATGTGATCTGATTTTTTTTTCAGACTATAGTTTCCACTTGTAGAGTAGTAGTTTTCTATTTTAAGCTTCTGTGTGGTTAATTTGCCAATCTGTTTTAATTTTCCTAATGTTGGAAATCATCAGCTTTTTAAGAATGACACCAGTGACAGTATCAGTCACTACATCTGTAATCAGAGAATAAAGGGGCAACTGAAAGAGAATGGCAAAAAAAAAAAAAAAAAAAAAAAAACAGAAGAGAAAATAGAGAAAGTTGCTTCCGTAGCTACTGTCTATGAAACAGTCAGAAAATGGTACCCAGAATTCAAGGCTTCCTAATCCCGAGTCAGGTTATCTGCAGGCCATGTGACCTAGAGGGAGCCCCTTTGTGAACTCATGCTGCCCATCTGCCTGTAGAACAAAAATGGTATGTGATCTATGTAGGCAGGGCACCAGGGAGTAAAAGAAACAGGACGGGCAAAATGCAAGTTCAATCAATGGCTATATATGCTTCGGCACCAACAAAAAATCTGAGCAGCTGTCCTTGCTGAATGATTCAGAATCATAGAATCTCTCTAGCACTAAGAGGGACCTTAAGAAATAAGCTTCTTTTTTTTTTAAGGAAGGAAACTGAGGCACAGAGAGGGCAAGGTCACCGGCATGTTCTCTCTGCCAAAAGCAAGGGATCTGATCTATTTGTGACTTACCTCAACAATGATTTTAATCTTCAAAAGCAAAAAAAAATTAAGAAAACACACGAGGGAACTATTCATCTGAGCCTCCATTTGACCAACAGGGATGAACTCATAGATGCTGAAGTAGAAAAGATAGGAACCAGAGGGACAAGTGACAACTCAGCCAGGGAGTCTGTGATAGTAAAGAAGAATAGAGCCATGATGAGTTGGACGTATACTGTTGAGAAAAGGTTTCAAAGGATTCAAGGAAACAACAGGCAGTATCCAACAGCCCACTGTTTCAAAGGGAATGTTGGCTCAAAAAGGATAGGATGCTCTTTAAAATGTGATTTGGGAGACACAAGAAGAAATGATTTTGATATGGAAGAAAAATAGGAGCTAACTGAAGATAGTAATGTGAATCCACAGGATCTCTTTGGCAGAGTTGGGTTTTTAAAAGACAAATATAGAAAAAGACAAAATTGAAACAGGCATAAATTCAGAAAAACTAGCAGTTGTGTATAAAAATTATGTCAGGAATGCTCACACCCCAAATGTGCTAAGGCCAGCAACAAATGTTAATGCTAGTAAAAGACAGTTCTTTTAGCTATCTTGAGGAAAAAAGGAGAATAAAGAAGAGATAGGACTGTTGTACTAGGGAGAATGAGATGGTACCAAATGCCAGTAGAGAAGGCTGAACAACTCAACTCCTACTTTGCTTATTTTTACTTCCAAGGAAGATAGTTTTTGAATTAGGAAGGACAGAACAAAAGGACTAAAGAGATTAAGAGAAGTGTCTCAGCATTAGAGAAAGACAAATGTTCCAATTACAAAAAATAGGGGAGAGAGGAGAGATTCTACAAACCATATAAGCTTGACATATTTCTTTCTGGGTTTTTTAATAACATAGTATTAAGGAGATGCTTTATGAATACTAAGAAAAGAAAAGAGCAATCACTGAAAAGTCTATTTGGGTTCATCAAGAATTGGTCCCATTGACTAACATTTTGACAAGGTAACTAAATTGATAGTTTAGAGAGATGCTGTAGAAAGAGTATATTTCCATTTCAGTGTATATTCATATTCTTCTTGTGGATAACATGAAGAGAAATGAGCTAGAAGAAACTACAGTTAGGGAGAGCTGGACAGTCGGCTTAATGGCTAGATTCAAAAGGTAGCCATTGATGGAATGATATTGAATTGGAGAGAAGTCTCCAGTGGAAGACCTCCAGGAATCTGTCCTTGTCCCTAGAACGTTTGACATTTTGATCACGGACTGAAACGAAGTCACAGATGACATATTTGTTCAATATATAGATGACACGAAGGTGGTAGTGTTATATAATGTAGGGGATGACAGAATCCAGATCCAGAAAGAACAATAGGTCAGCTCACATAAAATGACATTTAATGACATTTAATAGGAATAAACTTAATACTTGGGTTGAAAGAATCAATTTTACAAATACAGGCTGGGAGAGATGTGGCTAGATCACTCTTCCTGGGAAAACGATCTGAGCGTTTTAATGAACTGCAAACTCAATATGAGTCAACAGTGTGACATGACAGCCAGAAAACAAAAAGGGGAAAAAAAGCTAATACCACCCTGGGCTGCAATTATGTTCAGAATCAGGGGAGAACAGACCATGGCACTGTGTCCTGGCCACATCACATCTGGAGTGGATGTTTGGGTCTAAGCCCCATGTTGTAGAAAAAAAACAGACAATACAAGCCCAGAAGGGATGACCTCAAAAGGGAAAAAAATGAGAAAACATGACAGAAAAGGATCAGTAGAAAAAGCCAGGTATATTTAGCTTGGGGAAAAAACCA
Organism: Sminthopsis crassicaudata; assembly: GCF_048593235.1. Taxonomy (NCBI): domain Eukaryota; kingdom Metazoa; phylum Chordata; class Mammalia; order Dasyuromorphia; family Dasyuridae; genus Sminthopsis; species Sminthopsis crassicaudata. Next base: position 45,995,373 of record NC_133623.1, on the reverse strand, counting down.
CTTAGAAGTTGTGCTCTAGTATTTAAACAGCTGTCAGGTGGAAGAAGATTGCTATGGTTTTATTTTTTCCCAAAGGGCAGAAATAAGAACAATGGGTACAAGCTATAGAGGGGAAGATTTTGGTTTTAGAATAAGGAAAAAAATTCCTTCCAATTCAAACTATCCAAAAGAAGAATGATCTCACTTTGACTTTTAGGCTGAACTGGGTTCTTCATCATTGGGAGTCTGAGTAGGGTTGGATACCCACTTACTGAGGATCAAACGCTGGTCAGACTAGATGTCTTCCAAAATGACTTTACATTCTATATAATCTATTAAATTTGTAAGCTATTATTTTCCTCCTCTGGGGATCTTTAAGAACAAAATGGGTTCTCCTCTCATCTCCTGGGAGAGATTCATCATGATGACCCTTGAAAGTAAGGGGATGAGCTACCATTACATGAAGACTTTGAGTCACTTCAACTTTGATTACATAAATTGTTTTATGAATACTTTGCTAGTCCTTCATGGGCAGAAACTAGCTTATGAAAAACTTATTTAAAAAAAAAAAGGGAAGGACTGGGTTGCTAGTGAAATAGGAGCAAACAGCAAAAACGTAAGAAGAAATTGGAAGACTTGGGGGTGTTTTTAAGCTTGGAGCTTTATTCCCATGGAGTGGCCAGTTGCAGCTGTTGAAATCCCTTCTTTGTATAATGTGTATAACATGAGAAAGGCGGGGGCGGGGAGGGGAGAACAAACCTTAGCCCTGCAGTTCTTCCCTAAATGAAGGAGTTGAATCTTGGGCATGAAGGCAGACAGAACTCTGTAGGAAAAGAAGCGAATATCAAAAAGGGTCATGTAGGTTCTTTCTTCGCCTCTAGAAACACTCCTCAGACAGGAAATCTTTGGCTTAACGACCTGGGGGGGAAATATTCAGAAACTCAATCAACTTTGAAGTAACTTCCCCAAAGAGGCTCCAATGTTTTGTTTCTGGGGGACGAATTAGCAGTTAATGGTTGAGGAAAGCCTTTGGCATGGGGGATTGTCAAATGCCATTCAGCAAATTTTCCATGCCCCCACTCCCTTCAGCCGGCCCTGTTGAACAGAGCCCTTTATTTTCTGAACCGTGATGGGCATGACAAGTGACTTCTGGCATCCGAAAGTATGCGCTCTATAAATGGGGAATGACCGTAGAGACCCAAGGATGAAAGTGGCACATCAGGAACATTCCAGTAATTAGCACAAAGGGGGTGGCCTGGTCATGGTTTCAAATCACATTCAAAAGCATAAAATCCAGGTTCCCTTCCTGAAGATTAGCCCACAGGCCCAGTGAGTGTAATTCCCAACATACCACAGCAGCGCCAATGCCATTTGTCTCCAGTTGTTGAGAAACGGCATTCCAGAATTTTCCATGGGCTTTGACACACAAAGGGAAATAAAGTAGGGTGTTTCATTAGAGTCATGTTACCTTGAAGCAACAAAGGGGTTTCAGTGATGAAGTGTTAGAATCTTGCTTTTATTAGTTCACAAATAAGGTGCGGTGGAAAGAACAACGGGATTTGCTCGCCACTCACTACCTATGTAACTTCTGGAAAGTCTCCAGCCCCCTAGATCTAAACTCACTGTACAAGTCATGCTCATTTATTTAGGGGCAAATTATTTTAGCCCTAGGGGATATCTAGTTCAGAAATTACCTCATTCCATAGATGAGTAAACTGAGGCTCAGAATAAGGAAGTGGCTTGTCCAAGGCCATAGAGGTAAATAGAAGAGGTGGGATTAAAATTCAGGTACTGAGACTCCAAATCCAGTCCTTTAACACACTTGTTTTTGCTCAGGCTATTGCCCACCTGAAATATCCCTCACAGTCAGTCTCGGGAACTGCTCAAATTCCCACTAATTCATAAAGCTTTCTGCAATGGAGGTCAGTTCGTACCACTAGATTTCTTATAGCTTTTTATTTATAAAACATATGCATGGGTAATTTTTCAACACTGACCCCTGCAACACTTTCTGTTCCTACTTGTCCCCTCCTTCCTCACACCACCTCCCCTAAATGGCAGGTAGACCAATACATGTTAAATATGTTAAAGTATCATACTACTAGATTTCTAATAAAAACTCATATTTCTTGACGGGGTCAAGGTTTTAAAATGCTTTCTTCACAGCAGTGCCATGATATCAGTAGGATGAAGATCATAATGTCCATTTTCCAGATGAGGAAGGTGATTAATAGAGGGGAAGGGATTGGCCAAAGCTCACAAAGTGGAAGAGCAGAATTACGACCAAGGCCATCTGATTCAAGCCTTGGTGCTTCACCACACAAAGACCAGACAGTTTGAACATGTCCATAGGGTTCATAACAATTGTCTTGTCTCATTTGCCAGACATTGAACTTTGGGGACCATGCCAAGTGCCTCTCTTGCATCTCCCACCAAGCCTAGCACAGAGCTGCACACAGAACAGGAACTTTACCCAACCATTGGCTTGATTCATTGCAGCGCCTGCTGTTTCATTTCTTGTGTATCAAGTAACTGGCATGTGGTAGCACAAGCACTTAATTAATGCTTATTGATTGATTGAGGTTCTAAAAACAATATGTTGTACGGCGAAAGAGGAGACAGTCCATTCGGCTGGCCCCAAAAGAAATCCCCCTGTCAGATACTCATAGGCCAGAGTGTGACCCCAACTAGCTACCTCATCAGTGATTCAGATGAGTCCATGAACCTGTGATTTTACTTGACATACTTCCAATTCTCAAAAAAAAAACATGGTAACATAAGAAATCAATGAGTAACAGGTTCCATTTTCCAATTAAAACACAATAGTTCAATCTCATGGTTTCCTACATAAACAGAATTCTGATACGCTGAGGGCAGGATGCTAATCCAAGAGTACTGGACAGACATGACATCAGAAAACTGACATTTCAGTCCTGGCTATAAAGCTGCATGGCCTAGGGCAAATATCAGAGACTCTTGATCATCTGTAAAATGGACTTAACCAAGCATACATTGTAAGAGAGATTCTTGTTCAGGGAGAAGTGTGTAAGTTAAGTCAGATCAACAAACTACAAAAAAAAAAAAGTCAGATCACCTACTACAAAAGGAAATAAGCATTTCATACATACCTTTTATAGAAGGCAAGAAATATGCTTTTTAAAAATTCAATTATATTTTTAGCTTCAAAATTTCTTCTTCCTACTTCCTTCCCACACTCAGAAAGCAAGAAAAACAAAACCCATGACAAACATGTGTAGTTAAGCAAAACATATTCTATCACTAACCATTCCCAAAAAGAAATACACCTTAATCTGAACTGTTGAGTCCATTCCCTCTCTGTCTGTCTCGATGTCATGTTTCATCGAGAATCCTCTGGATCTGTGGTTAGTCATTACACAGATCAAAATTCCTAATTCTTTTTAAATTGTCCTTACAATATTTTTTATTTTTTTGTATAAGTTGTTCTCCTGGTTCTGATCACTTCACTCTGAATCAGTTCATACAAGTCTCTTCAGACTTCTTTGAAACCATCCCTTTCAATATTTCTTATGACATAACAGTATTCCGTAACATTCAAACCATTCAGCCATTTTCCCAATTGATGGACATCACCTCAGTTTCCAATTCTTTCCCACAACAAAAAGAGCTGCCATATTTTCACATATATGGGCCTTTTTTCCTCTCTCTTTGATCTCTCTGGAGTACAGACCTAGTAGCAGAATTATAGAATCAAAGGATCAAAGTTTGTCCTAGTAGAAATAAGTATTTATTAAGTGTCTACAATGTAAGGAAGGAAATATGCATTTATTAAATGCCTATGATGTGAAAGGCCACGTGCTAAATGTTGGGAATATGCAGAAAGTCGAAGACAGTCCCTGACTTCAAGAAGCTCATAGACAAATTGGAGGAGACAATCTGCAAACAGCTGTATACAAACTACAGAAAAGATCAACTGGAGCTAATCTCAGAGGGAAGGTACCGACATTAACAAGTATAAGGAAGACTTGAGATCTTCCAAAGGCCCTTTGAGCTGAGATTCTGTGATTCCTTGAAATACCAAAACTGAAGTCGTTGATGGCTGGAAGAACCTTTGGAGACCATCCAAATGAAACACCTTATCTTACAAGAAGAAACTGTAGACTTCATAGGATCATAGATCTAGACTGAAGGGACCTTTGGGATCATCTAATCTAATCTCTTTTTAAAGGAAGGACATTAAAGCTGATGGAAGGGAAGTGACCCAAGGTCACACATAAGATGAGAGAGCCAGAGCTGGAAAGGATACCAAAAGCCACCAAAGTCTATCATTTATAAAAGAGGAAATTGAGGTCAAAGGAGGTACTTGCCCAATATCACACAGTAAGAAGCAAGGGCAGGATTTGAATCCTTTGGTTTCAGATCCATTTCTCTACCAAAGAATATCCCTACCCCCACCCTCCTTAACTTTAAGGATTTCGATTGTAGGTCTATTAGGACATTCTAAAGATTTTCTGGGAACAAGTAATGGATGTCCTCTCATTGATACGGACTCAAATCCTGCTACTCACAAAACAGTCTACTCTCTCATCTCTGGCAGCCAATTTTCCACTGTCACATAACCCAAAGTAAGGTCCATATATGGCTGTACAATGCTGTTGTCCTAAATCAATAGACATCCACTGTCATATCAAGCACTTAAGAGATTTTAGAACCTGTAATCTCTAATCAAAAGTTCAATGCTTTACCCATTGTATCACACTACCCTTCTACCATGACATGGAGGGGGGTGCTGGGAAGCAGACTGCTTCTGCGACTTCTATTCTTAGAGAAAGATTAAATGACCACTATGGGCTTCCATAACTAGTGGGTGCCAGAGGCAATTCAGACCTAGGTCTTCTTAAGTATAACCAGCCTTCTTTCCACTAGGACATGTGCTTCTTAACAACACAACACAACAACAACAACAACAACAACAACAACAACAACAAGAGCTGACTTTCATATAAATTGTTAAGATTTGCAAAGCATTTGTTGTTGTTGTCGTCGCTGTTGTGTTTAGTCATCTCAGTCATGTCTAACTTTTCGTGACTCATTGGGGTTTTCTTGGCAAAGATACAGTTTTGTCATTTCCTTTTCTATCTCATTTGACAGATGAGGAAACTGAGGCAAATGGGGGGAAATGACTTGCCCAGGGTCACCCAGCTAGTGTTTGAGGCTGTATTTGAACTCAGATCTTCCTGACTCCAGGTCCAGTATTCTTCCACTGCAGCACCACCTAGTTGCCCTGCAAAGCACTCTCGTTTGGGCCTCATGATGTAAAGTAGATTTTAGAGGTATTGGCATCCTCATTTTACAGATGAGGAAACTGAGTCTCAGAGTTGTCAGTCTGTCTCACTGGATGGTATTTAGAAACTGGGAGCTGCCCACATAGATGAAATCTCAGGAATTTTTAATTGTCACGTTAAAGGGATTGTGTGGTATAATGGGCAAAACCTTGGATTTCTGGTCAGAAGTGACTTGCCCATGATCACACATCTAGCCAAATTCGGAGAAAAGATTTGAAGGCAGATCTTTGCAGTTCCAAGTCTAAAAGTCTACCACAAAAGGCATGGCAACTAAACCACCAGAGAGCCGAACAACTGGTGAAAACTCAATTATTCCTCTATGCAAATATCACCTTCCCTATCTTCAATGCTCCTTCAGGCTCTTTCTATTTGAGCAAACCCTTATTGTCATTTTTAAAACTCATGCAAATCAGAGCTGCAGAATCAACAGGAGACAAGGCATTTTAATTAAAGGGGACAAAGTCAATATTTGCTGAGGTGGAGGGGGGAGAAGACTTACTTGGTCCCTGGATAAAGCTTCTGCAAATGTCTTCACCTAAATGCCTTTCTCCCCCAAGGCCAAGGTTTACCCCAGAGGGACTCGGGCCTTCACAGGAAGACTTTGGGATTTCTGTCATTCTTGCTCTCAGGAATCTGGGAGTACTGTATAGATAGGAGGTAAAGGCTCTTCACTGGCACAAAGAGTTCCTTCCTGCTTCAGATACATAGGAGCTATCTGATCCTGGAAAGTCATTGAACCCCTCATTGCTTTAGGCAAGTTTCTAAGACTAAGTTGCAAAAGAAGATACTAGATACTAGATACTAGAGAGAGTGTTTTCATCCAAGAGTTCCTTATGCCAGTGAAATCAAAGGTCTAGTCCAAGTCCCTTATACTGAGGAAACTGAGGGCCAAAGGGGTTGACACTTCTATGGTCACATAGATAGTAAGAGTCAGAGGCAAGTTTTGAACCAATGTTCACCTAATTCCAAATCTACTAGTCTGTTCATTCCATCATAAGTATCATAAGTGTAAACACATTCACAAGTAGATGTGTCCAAGGTAAAAGCAGACTCCACACATGATTTCATGTTCACGAATGGAAAGTGTGATGTTTAGCAGAGGAAAATCAGATGGTGGAGATCAAGAATAGCTTATATAGAGAGACCAGACAAGGCTAAGTGCCCCAGAGCTAGAGCTCCCTCTCTTGTGTTCTTAGGGTGGTTTGAGCCCCAAGATGGTACCAAATTCCCCCAGAAAACCCTTAAACACAAATTTGTGCATATACAAAAAAGATGTGAAAGGCAATCTAACACAATAACTGGGATGACCATATGAATCTATGGTGTCAGATTCAAGCTAGTTCCCCCAGAGTACGATGTACCCGCTGATCTTGCTCCTGGTTCTCATCCTTAGAACATGAAGACTAAAATTCTCAAGGTTCTTAGTTCTTCAGGTTCTTAGACTTTGATGAATACAAATATGAGAACCAAGAGTGAAGAGATATTTTAAAACAACTTATAGAACTTTACCAGTGATCATTCTGCCCATTTTTCTCCCCTTAAATGGGCTACTGTGGCCAAAAAAATACATCACTCAGCCGCCAACCTGCTGATGATGAGCCTCTTGGCACTTGGCTTGGCTGATCCTCAGACAGCAGATACATTCTGTTACTGGGACTGGATTCAAAGCCTTTTCAGGTTGGTGAAGACCTGCCAGGTTTGTGCTCCACTGGGATAATTTCAAGAGCCCAGTTTTCCCCTCCACACCATGATGAGCAGTAGAAGGAATGTCATGATCACAGAAGAGTCAAAACAGCAGGTGACTCAAAAGGCACTGGAATGATACATCATGGGAACAAGCAAATGGCAGCCTTGTATCAATGATGGCTTGCTTTTGAGAAATCACATGAAAGATAATCAAGGACGCACATGACTTATAAAGCCAGTCATGAAGGGAGAGCGAAAGATAACAGGAATAGCCCAAGGATGGCCATGGCAACCATTAAATATTAAAAGACCAGGAGAAAAACTTCCAGTGATCATGTAGATTTTCTGTAGAAAAAGGTGGAAAAGAATTGTAGCAGATGATAAGGCATTGGGCAATGGTGGGGAGGAGGGTGAGGGAGATGTCTGAAACAGGAATCAGTAGAGAGAATGCTCACACACTGATGGAATCATGGGTATACAAAAGAATATATTTACCTCAGAAGGGGGGAAGGGACAGGGATGAGAAAAGATCCAATAAAAAAGAAAAGAGAAATGGTAGTAATATCAAGAGGGTAACAGCAAATGGCACTGCTTTTCATTAAAAGGATAGCATGGACCTAGGAAGAGTTACATCTCAAAAAAGGTCATTCATGGCTAGCTGAAGCTGAGCCTGATATGGTTTTCCAGGAGCTAAGCTGTATGCAGCTATACTTACTGTGCCAGAAGGTCACCACTGGTCCTATAACCAGTTATGGCATGAGCTGAGGGGAAGTGGTGTAAAAGGTCTATGATGTTATAAGATATAGGTATATTTCTTAACATCCATAGTGGGTTTTTACTTCAAATTATCAAATTTAAAAATTTTTTTTATTAAAGCTTTTTATTTTTCAAAACATATGCATGGATAATTTTCAACATTTGCCCTTGTAAAACCTTGTGTTCCAAATTTTTTCCCTCCCTTCCCCCCACCCCCTCCTGTAGACAGCAAGTGATCCAGTATGTTAAATATGTGCAATTTTTCTATACATATTTCCACAATTATCATACTGTACAAGAAAATCAGATTAAAAAGGGAAAAAATGAGAAAAATAACAAAAAGCAAACAAGCCACAACAAGAAAGTGAAACTACTATGTTGTGATCCACACTCAGTTCCCACAGTCCTCTCTGGGCACAGATAGCTCTCTCCATCACAAGACCATTGGAACTGGTCTGAATCCTCTCATTGTTGAAGAGAGGCACGTCCATCAGAATTGATCGCCATATAATCTTGCTGTTGCCATGTACAATGATCTCCTGGTTCCGCTCACTTCACTTAGCATCAGTTCATGTAAGTCTCCTTAGGCCTTTCTGAAATCCTCCTGCTGGTCATTTCTTATAGAACAATAATATTCCTTAACATTCATATCACATAACTTATTCAGCCATTCCCCACCTGATGGGCATCTGCTCACTCTTCAGTTTGGGGCCACTACAAAGAGGGCTGCCACAAATATTTTTGCACACATAGGTCCTTTTCCCTTTTTGATGATATCTTTGGAATACAGGCCCTGTAGAGACACTGCTGGATCAAAGGGGATGAACAGTTTGATAGCCTTATGGGCATAGTTCCAAATTTCTCTCCAGAATGGTTGGATCAGTTCATAATTCCACCAACAATGCATCAGTGTCCCAGTTTTCCCACATCACCTCCAATATTCATCATTATCTTTTCCTTGTCATCTTAGTCAATCTAGGAGGTGTGTAGTAGTACCTGAGAGTTGTCTTATCAAATTATCCAGTTTTAAAGGTACTGGTCAGGTCAAAATTAGTAGAGAAAAGATACATGATATCATGAAAAGAGAGATGATTTTATTGTTGTTTAGTCATTGCAATCTTGTCTGATTCTTCATGACAGAGATACTGGAGAGGTTTGCCATCTCCTTCTCTAGTTCATATTACATATGAAGAAATTGAGGCAAACAGGGTGAAATGACTTGCCCAGGGTCACACAGTCAGTGTCTGAGGTCAGATTTAAATTCAGAGTTTTCCGGACTCCAGGCCTAGTGCTCTATCTACGGTAGTGCCACCTAGCTGTCCCCCAAGTGCCCCACTGCCCAAAGAATAGAAACCCTGGAATCAAAAGATCTAAGTTCAACATCTGGTTCTCTGACACTTACTAGCTTTGTGACAATGGGCAAGTCCCCTAAGCAGCCTGAGGCCTCAATTTCTTCATCTGTAAAATGGAGAGAATGGTCCTTGCACCTTCTCCCTCAAAAGGCTCTTTGTAAATACTTCAAGTTGTCCAGAAATGGGAGTTGTGATTATTCTATCCTAAAGAGCAGTGACTCACCCAGAGCTGGGCAGCAACTGGCAAAGTAATTGGATGCTAGATTTCCCAACATTGCTCCCTCCTGTCAGCAATTCCCTATAGTCCTGACAAGTGCTGGTTAGCCTAAAGACTACTTTTCTCACAGCCCGTGCCAACTGCCGGTATCTGACAGGAGGCTGGGGGGGGGGGGGAGGAATTACGCATAATTCCAAGACTTAAATTCTATTTGCATCCTAAATAGGAAAACAATGAAATTCATTACAACTTTTAACAAAAGCCTAATACCCTTAAAATCCACTGCTGCCTTTTAACTTATTCTCTTAAATCAAAGTGTTTCCTAGTGAAATTAACTTTCAAAGTTTTTGAGCTCAAAGGGTTTGTTTTTATTTTCTTTTAGGCTTTTCTTTTTCTATTCATTTTTGAATAAGCTCTAAATCAAACTTTTCTTTACACTTGGATAATACTACATCCCATGGCTCTAGGGCTGTACATACAAAGTACTTTTTTCTCACAAAAGCCCTGTAAGTCAATGTTGAAGGGCTATGGGAAGACAGGAACACTAGTACACTCTTGGCAGAGCCCAATTGGTTCAATCATTCCGGAAGACAAATTGGAAGTATGCTAGAAAAGTGACTAAATTGTTCATGCCCTTTGACTTAGAGATCCCACTAATGTCACGTACCCCCCAAGGAGTTTCAAGCCAGGCCAAAGGATCCCATACATAACAAAATATTCACAGCAGCACTTTTTTTGTGGTGGCAACCAATTGGGAACAAAGCATGTGGCCATCAACTGGGGAATCGCTGAACAATCCGTAGCAAATGAATGTAATAATATATTAATTACTATACAATGAGAAATTTCAAAAATGAAGAATTCAGAGAAATGGGAAAGGTTTCTGTGAACTGATTAAGAGTGAAATAAGCGGAACCAAGTAAATGATTTGCCCAGCAATCACAGTGATCTAAAGGAAATCAGTACTAAAAGACATCAGAACTAAGATCAAGGCAATGAATGGCTGATCTTCATTTTAAAAGACTGATTGTGAAATGTTCCGGCTCCCTCTTACTGGAAAGGTGGTAGGCTGCTGCAGAATGAAGTATTCATCATCAGACATGATCAATATATAGATTTGTTTTGCTCAGTTGTACTTCTTTGATATAAGGGAGGCTTCCATGTGGACAGGGAAGGAGGTATTTGCAAAAAATACAAATGTAAAAATGTTGCCAAAAGATGCAACAAAGATTTTTGTTTAAAAAAAAAAAAAAGTAAGTGGGACAGCTAGATGATGCAATGGATACAGTACTGGCCCTAATGTCAGGAAGACCTGAGTTCAAATCTAGCTTCAGACACTTAACACTTACTAGCTGGGAGACTTTGGGCAAGTCACTTAACTCCAACTGCCTCACCCCCCCAAAAAAAAGAAGAAAAACAAAACAGGGTCATATTCAGTTACTTGTTCAAGGTAACAAAGTCCTAGCAATGATTCACCAGTGACTTTGAAGTCAAAGGACCTAGAATCACTTCCTGTCTCTTTCACTTCCTACCTATCATTGTTATTTGTCCTTCCTCTGGAAGAGAACCAGGACATCAGGGAGGTGATGCTATGACATGTAAGTAAATTAGATTTCAGTGAGGGAGGCTGCGCAAGGTCACTTGCCTCACTTTCTCCTCAGGAGTCATCTGGGTCCAATGGCCAGATAGAGTTCTGGATGTGATGGGAAACCTTGATCTTTTTAAACTAAAATCTTCAACAGATTTCAGTCTAAGGCAACACTCATTCAGTGATTAAGGCTGGGTAGAAATTGAGACAAAGAAAGTTACTTGTCCAAGGTCAGCCCAAGACACATTCAAATGATTGCTGGTCTTTGGACAGCTTCCTTCCTTTGCACATTTACAGGGACTCTGTTCCATCAAAGATATGTGCCCTGATCAGTGTTTCCAGGGAAGCCTCAGACACTTCTCCAAGCAGACTTCCATCTAACCCTTCAAAGATCCTGCATATCAGGGGACGCAAGTTGACTAGGTAGATAGGATAGTATGCTTGCTTCTAAGATAAAGCTATCAGCACCTTCTCCTCCTATGTATACCCCAGCTCATCTAGGACTTGGGATCTGGGACTATTCTTGTGGTGGCCAGAAAATCCACCCTTGAAGGTTGACATTGTCGTGATAGATGTCTCCACGCTTAACTAAGTCCTCATATGAAAGACACAATAGCCAGACCTAGACACAAAAGACTTCTTAGCTGCCAGACAGGGTAGGTGTTCCACTAGGATAGTCATCCATTACCCAGAGTCAGCTCCATATCCCAAATGTTCAGTTTCTTGCTGGAAAAAGAAAGGATCCCTCTTCTCCCTAGAGACAGCCTATGATGTCAAGCCTAAATTTGCCTCTGAAACTCCTACCCATTATTCCTAGTGTTACACTCTCAAGTCTAGCAGAAAAAAAAATCAAATTCTACTTCCATGAAACAGCCCTTTTAAATTACTGAACACAGTGCCCTTCTCCTCCCCACCTCCACTAATCTCCTCCAAGCTAAGCATCTCAGCTTTCCTCAAACTGATCTTCAGATGGCAGAAACTCAAGCCTTCCCCATTCTGCTTGCCTTTCCCTAGATGACTCACAATTTATGGAGGTGTTCCTAAAACAAGGTCACCTCAAACCGAACACGGTGCTCCAGATGCAGTCTGATCAAAGGAAAGGACAGTGGGAAAACAGCCACCTTCCTTCCGGAAGCTATTCTACAGCTCTCCATGCAACCCCATGATCTCACTGAGTTTTTGAGATTCCTTGTTATACTACGGACTCATTGTAAGCTTGCAAGTCACAGGCAAAGAGAAGAAAAGAAGCAAAGTCATTGAGATGGCAAGAGGTGAGCTGAAGTTGAAGGGGGTAGCAAGTAGGGTGGTTGGACTGGAGATAAAGCAATTAAGTGGCAGCTTGTAAAGGGCCTTGAATCGCATGCTGAGGCGTGCAATCGTTCCTTCGTACTGAGCCAAAATTGGTTTTTTGCTACTTCTACCTGCTGGGCCTAGTTCTGGCCTCCTCCACGTGACAGCCTTTCAAACACCAAGACAGCCATCATTTCCCACCCCCAGCCCCAGCCTTCTCTTCTCTAGGGTAAACATTCCTAGTTCCTGCAACTAATCCTCGTATGGCACAGTTTCCATTCCCAGTCCCCCTCCTCTGGACACGCTCCAGATTGTCAATTAGAATGCCGGAATCGTGTTAGATTTCTTTTTGACAAGACCATATGGGCCTGTGTTGCTGGAGTCTTGTGAAAAAGGCATTTGGTGCCACATTTCACCTCGCTGCCATTTTTTTAAATTAGCAATTTCAGGAAAACAAATGGCTAGTTGCTGTTTTGCTAGCTCAGCACCTCCTTCCATAGGCCCGTGTGTGTTGGAAGGGGAATTAAGGAACCATACAGTCTTGTCCCGGGATACATTTGAATGCAAAACAGATGCAAAGCTTGTGTCTTGAGAGATAGGAGTCATTGAAAATCTGAAACCAGCTCTCTTATCAGGAAAAGCTGGGTCCCGGGCTTGGCGGAAGGCACCTTATCTAGAAGGATGTTTTGAAGACAAAGGACTGGGTACCCGGAGATGGTCCCTGCCATCACTCCTCTCTCACACTCTCACACAGGGTACACCGTCAGTTGAGAGACATCCATTATTTAAACTTGCAGCCATCCCAGACATACATATGATGATTTATAATTTGCAAAGTAGACCCACATGCACTGCCACTTCCCTCTCATTGGCTCCCCCATTTCCTCTTCTATACACTAGGAGACTGCAGTAGATAAGCCTTAAGGATAGGGAAAAACCTAAATATACACAGCTATGATTCTGCTAAATCAGATGTTCTAGAATTCTATGATTCTGCTTCATCTGGCCCTCACAATGGCTCTATAGGACAGGAAGGGTGTATGTTATCATCTTCACTTGGTAAAGGAGGATAGTGAAGATTACAAATGACTTACTCTAAGTGGCAGGTCTGGGTCTAAAATCCCACACTGGAATTCTTTACATTGCATTGTACCAGTTTGGTTTTAAAGGTGGCAAAGAATAATTTAAAATCACTGAAAACACATGCCATCTCCCAAGTGGCGTCCCGCCTGATCTCCTTTGGTTTAGCTCAGACCCATCTCGGCATCCAGCTAGAGTTCCTACTCAGAATAGGTGTGACCTTCCCCACTCTACTCCCAGAAAACTGTGGATCCAGAGTTAAAACTTGATCTGCAAGTCTAAGGATACTGCCACCCTCAATCTATTACCTGATAAGCAGGTGTCTTAATGAGAGGATCACAAAAAACTTGCAAGAACAACAGGTCCATTTCTAGTCCAGTATCTGGAAATTTCCAAGTTCTAGTTCCATAGTCCCAGAAAATGCTCGAGTGCCGTCACTGGCCAGGCAGCTGGGACGAGGGGCGCTACTGCACCAGAAGGAAGATGGATGCCCAGGATCACCCCTACTCCCAAATGTGATCTGAAAATTCCATTCACTTTCCACTGTGGCCTAGCAGGCCCTGCATTTGTATTGAATCCATCCTAAGGCACAGACAGGCTGACTTAGGCAAGTATTTCATGGCATGGAAAGGTCACGGGATCATGAGAGAAAAACTCTTGAGAAACCCTAAAGTACTGGAGGAATTGAAATGGTTATGAATTAAATTCAAGCACCTACTATACGCAGAGTATAATAATAGTAACTAAAGCAGAGGGTCTTAACCTGCAGACCACAATTTCCTGATCTACTAACTGAGACTGAGTAGCTGAACGTCCACCGGCTTCACCAGGCTGCCAAAGGGGCCCATCGCTTCCATACAAAGGTTAAGAATTCCAGAAGTTAAGATTCAGGGAAACAATCGCTTGTGGGGTAGCAGAAAAGAACCTTAGATTCAGAATCAGAAGCTTGCCTTCAAATCCTGGCCCTTCCACATCTGGTCAGATAGCCTGTCGGAGGCTCCTTTTTTCTATCTCCAAAAAGTTCTGTTTCCAGACAAGCATCTGTGAATTTCCAAGCTCTACTTCTATAGTCCCAGAAAATGCTCAATGGGAGCTGAGGGGTGCTGCTGTCCCAGAAGGATGCTCCCAAATGTGATCTGAAAATCCTATTCAGTTTCCACTGTGGGGCCTAGAAGGCCCTCCATTTGTACTGAATCTACCCTACGCCATATTATTCCTGCCACTGTTGGCAGGGTCAGATGTGAGAATATAAAATCTTTTAGGACAGTGGATCTAGAGGTGGAAGGGACTTTAGACAACATCTGGGTCAACCCTATCTTTTTTTTTTAATTATAGCTTTTTATTGACAGAACACATGCATGGGTCATTTTTATAACATTGTCCCTTGCACTCACTTCTGTTCCAACTTTTCCCTTCCTTCCCTCTCTCCAACCCCCTCCCCTAGATGGCAGGCAGTCTTATACATGTTAAATATGTTATAGTATATCTTAGATACAATGTATATGTGCAGAACTATACAGTTCTCTTGTTGCACAAGAAGAATTAGATTTAGAAGGTAAAAATAACCTGGGAAGAAAAACAAGAATACAAACAGTTCACATTCATTTCCCAGTGATCCTTCTCTGGATGTAGCTGATTCTGTCCATCATTGATCAATTGGAACTGAATTAGATCTTCTCATTGTTGAAGATATCCACTTCCATCAGAATACATCCTCATACAGTATTGTTGTTGCTGTGTATAATGGTCTCCTGGTTCTGCTCATTTCACTCAGCATCAGTTCATGTCAGTCTTTCCAGGCCTCTCTGTATTCCTCCTGCTGGTCATTTCTTACAGAACAATAATATTCCATAACCTTCATATACCACAATTTACCCAACCATTCTCCAATTGATGGACATCCATTCATTTTCCAATTTCTTGCCACTACAAAGAGGGCTGCTACAAACATTCTTGCACATACAGGTCCTTTTCCCTTCTTCAGTATCTCTTTGCAACCCTATCATCTTAAAGATGAAGAAATTGAGGGAGAGTACAGAACAGCAACTGGCCCAAAGTCACATAGGTAGTGTCAAAATCTGAGATATAAACCGAGACTCTCAGCCTGCTCCCAGAGTCACAAGCTGAGGTGGTTTAACTATACTATCATAGTTGTTGATTCATAGTCTTCTGAACTCCCTGGAACTCCTTTCCACTCTGCCCTGCTCCAAATAGTTCCCCTGGAGCCATGGCTTCAGCAGGGAAAGGTGGCTCATGGCACTTTAGAAAGATACTTGGAAAACTATACTGAAAACCTTCAGAATATCAATTTGGTGATCAACTGAGACATGAGAGGACCAAGCATGATTTCCATCTCTTGGCAGGCAATGGGTGTGGAGTGAGACAAACACTATCATATGTGACTACTGGGTTGGTTTGTTCTGGTTGACTATACATGTATATATGTTTATATATATATATATATGCATATATATATACACATACATATGTATGTATGCATGTATTACTAAAAGGGATTCATTAAGAGTTGCTGGGAAATACTTGATGTAGAAGGGGCAGCTTAAGATAGAATACTGGCCTGAAGTTAGGAAGGTTCCTCTTTCTGTAATCAAATCTGCCTCTAGACACTGACTATCTGGGTGATCCTGTGCAAGTCACTTCATTCTATTTGTCTCAATTTCTCATCTGTAAAAAAATGAGCTAGAGAAGGAAATGGCAAACTACTCCAGTATTTTTGCCAAGAAAATTCCAAATGGGATCGCTAAGAGTAAGACGCGACTGAAATGACTGAACAACAACAAAACTGATGTAGAAAGAAAATTGCATCAATAAGAAAGTTTTTAAAAGGGACAAGGAAGAAGAGAAAGGATTCTGGCCAGAAAGCCAAGAGATCTGTTCTCTGCTATTTCACACCACTTTGTATTTGGCCAAGTCTCCTCCCATCCCTTTTTGAGGCCGAGGTTCAGCCTCTTCCTCTGTAAAATGAAATAATGGCACCTGATGGCTTCTAAGGTTCCTTCCAGCTTGAACCTATGATCTCCTACTAGAAACTCTCAGCCAATTCATTTAGTTGTCCATGTCTATTTCCTCAGTCTAGGATTAGTAGTGAAGTTGGACAGAGTGAAGGCAGAAGGTACGAGGAAGAACTGGACCAAAGTATGATGGTAGGGAATCTTCAAATTGGTTGACAATGACCTAGTACCAAATTATCAACATAGAAAGGACTCCCAATTCTCTAGTGCTGTAGTAAGGCTTTCAAATGCAACAGAGCCACATTTAAATCACAGGAGACCTAGCACCAGTTATACTAAAAGACTTGGAACATTATATCTCAGAAAGCAAAGGAAGTAGGGGTTCTTTTCAAAAATCTTGGGAAGGAAGCAGTGAGAACATGATTATGCTCCTTTTCTGGATAAGGAAATTAACTCAGAGAAGTTAAGAAATTTAGTCCTAGTCCCATAACTAGTGAATTGGGATTCAAATTCAAACCTCCTGTACTTTTTTCACACTGCGCCTCCTGGATAATTTATTATTGTTCTCCCTAGAAGATTCCTTTAATAAACAATCTTGCTTATTCTACTTATTGTAATCCTTCTGGATACCATTTTATTTTTCTCTTTGTCAATCTTGCTACACTTGATGGCAGTATGAGGGAGTCTGGCCCAAGGTCTGTTCCAAGTACCTTCCTGATATTTTCGACAAAAAAGAAAATGGATGAGACTTGAATGCTTTCAAAGTGGCAATCACACACAGCCTGGGCAAAACCATAGTTACCTCAGAACTTCTTTCAGAAAGACTTTTATTTGTGCTCCCAGTACCATCATAGAAAATTCAACAGTGAGGTCACCTCAGCAGGGTGGTTCTTAAGTACACAATGGCCTCCTCACCAAACAAGCTCTAAGTAAGACATCTACTAGGGCTCCGGGCCAAATGGCCGCCATTAACATCAATGGGCCTCCTAAGGCAAACTCAGAGCAGTGCTCAGAACACTGACCCCTGCTTGTGTCACTGCATCGACAAATGCCAGTCCTGGATACACACAATAAAGCTGCTTGGGTCTGGGAGGAAGGCTACTAGCTACAGACACAGAGAGAAAGGCACAAGGAATATGATTTCAGTTCAATGTGTGTGTGTGCAAGACAGAAAAAGGAAGGAAGGAAGGAAAGAAGGAAGGAAAGGGAAAGAAAGGAAGAAAGGGAGGGAGGGAAGGAGGGAAGGAGGGAGAGAAGAAGAAAAAGTAAAAGGGAGAGAAAGAGACAGAAGGACAGGGAGGAAAAGAGCGACAGAAAGCAAATATGGCATGATTTGGGTTAAGAAGTAGTGAGCTACCCATGAGAAAATGTTTGCTTTCGGTAAAGGTTGCATTAAATGTTCTTTGAGGTTCCTTCCAACTTTGAGATTCTAGCAGACCCTTTGGATCCAAGTGCCTGACACTCTTGTTAGGAGGAAGGCACTTCTTTTTCCCTGTGTTTCTCTGAGTGTAAGACTCCAGGTGGAGAGAGGGGAGGTCAAGAAGTGCGATTGCATTAATAGAGGCTGCTTATCTGGTATCCTGTAACTAGGATACTTCTCCCTAACACAGATCAGCCATAGAGAGTGACCTGGGGACACTAAGAGGTGAAGTAGTCTACTTATGGATCTATAGCTGGAAGAGCCATTGGAAACCATCTAATCCATCCCCCAAATTTTACAAGGGGAAATTGAGTTCCAGAGAGGTTGAATAACTACCCCAAGATCAAAGGGATAGTAAATTGGCAGACACATTTCAACTGGGGTCCTCTGACCCAAAGTTAGCACTTTTCACAATACCACACTTGTCATAGTCATATAGCTAGTATGTGTCAGAAACAGAACTTGGATCCAGATCTTTAGGACTACAAGGCCCACCCTCTATCCTCTTAAGCCAACATGAAGGAACTAAACTTTCATGCAAGCATAAGGTGCCAAAAGTCTGGGAAAGAAGGAAGAAGGTGCAGCCTACCCAGGTGTTTGTACTGCATGGTCACATTGGCTCGGACATGATCTGGGGGCAATAAGGCTTTCAGAATCCACTCCCCCATGCTTTCCCCTGACTCTCAACTCCAAGACTCAAAGATTTGGGCATCAATGAAACAGTGATTTTGGTGGTGTGGATACTCCCTCCACTTAGACAGCATACCACCACCCCCCAGCCCTCCCACTGTCTGCTTTCTCTTCCTCTGTCCTGTGGATACTTGGGTCAATGGAGCTGATAATTAGAAAAGTCTGATCGATTACAAAATTCTCATCATCCTAGATAGAAGCACAGGAAAGGAACCAGTGAAATAAAAATCCCACCTCTTCCTTTGCTCATTCTGTTCCCAAGAAATAGAATTCCTACTCTTGACCTACATCTGTCCTAATTCTAACCACTCTTCAAGGCCCAGCTCAAATCTTGTCTTCATTGGACAAAGTGCCCCCATCACCAAGATCACAAATCCGTCAAAAATTATAAATAGTGAAATAGAAATATGGTTCATTATCAGCGATCATAGAAAATCAAAGGCAAAGCTGTAACATTCAATATAGAACACATCTAGCTTCCTTATATTAGCCCTCAAAGTCCCTGTAGTAAGTCAAAAAGATTGTTTATTTCTCTTGGCATCTAGGTAGTGAAGTGAATATAGGGCACTGGCTCTATTTATCAGGGTTCAAATTGGATACTTACCAGTTTGTGATGAGTCCCTTGATGGCTCCCTGCCTTAGTTTCCATAAAATAGAGTAAACAATAGCACTCACCTCCCAGAATCATTCTGAGGACAAAATGAGGCAATACTTACCAAGCATTTGGCAAACCTTAAGATGTTATGAAAGTACCAGTCATTACTATTATTGTTATTATTATTTCTCCTACTACTGTTACATCTTTATATTCAAATAAGACCTGAGCAAGATCAAAAAGAAGGGCGGGGAGAAGAGAAGTAGTCCACTTCCACAATAAAACCTTGATTTCTCTTAAGCAGAAATTTCCTCCTCCCTGCCACTTCCTGGCTCTCAAACAACATAGCCTGGGCCTATATTATGTATGAATATTTTTCCATTTATGCCCCTTTCTCAGTCCATTTCCTCGAGAGCAGGGAATGGGCTTTATTTACCTTTATATCTCCTCCAATACCTGGCCCAGTGTTTTACACATAGAGAAACATTTTGTTATTGGTTATCGTGGTAGTGATGGTGGTAGCAGGTGAAGGTCAATTGGCACTATTGGGCTTGTATTCAACCACTCCAGATATTTTTCCCTAAGAAATACTTTTGACCCAGGTCTCTCTTTTCTCTCAATGTACTTATTCAGATCTGGGAAATCTGGAGAACTTCAACAAGTCTTTGCATTTACTTCTGTCACATTTCATTTCTCTGATTTTGGCCCATCATTCCAGACTGTCAAAATATCAAGATAATTTTGGATCCCAATTCTGCCATCTAGTGTATCAGCCATTTCTCCAAGTTTTGTGTCACCCACAAATCAGACATTCACATCTTTAGTGAAGTCATTGTTTATTTTTTTAAAGAAAGAAAAAGCTCTTTTTGTGCTAAAGCCAAACCATTAACACTAGCTACATGAACTTATACCAGTGCCTACACATCTCTGGACCTCAGTTTCTCCAATGTAAAATGAGGAGTCCAATTCCTTAGTGCAACTCCTGCAGTATCTCTAAGATCACTTCCATCTCTAAAATGTCATAGCATTTAATGAGATCCAACATGCAGAGCTTCATGATCTCAGTGCATAATAGAAGAAAAGAAAATATTAAATTTGGTATTTTCCCAAAGAATTGCAAACCTCCCCAAGAGGATGTTTACAGGATGCTTTGGAAGGCTACTGAGAATTTAAAAAAACTCCTATACTTCTGGGACCCAATTATCCATAAGAGTTTTCTATTTATTGATAAAGAAAATAAATAAAGCATTAGACAACATAGCATAGCTAACAAGCCTTTTTTCTCTTCTCCAGAGAAATTATGGATATCATCCCCTGGTGTAGAAGGCATGAGCCTTTTTGGAAGCTTCATAGCCAAAATGGAATTTTTTTCACTCAATAGTATTGTATTTTTCATTTAATAGTATTTAATTATATATAAACATAGTTTTCAACATTCACTTTTTAAGATTTTTTTTCTCCTTCCCTCCTCCTCAAGACAGCAAGCAATCTGACATAGATTATACATCTACAATCATTTTAAACATATTTCCATATTAGTCATGTTGTAAAAAATCATAACAAAAGGGGAAAACCATGAGAAAGAAGAAAACAACAAAAAAAAGTAAAAATAGGGAGCTTCAATCTGCATTCAGTCTCCATGGTTCTCTCTATGGAGGCAGATGGCATTTTCCATCTTCTATTGGAATTGCTTTGGATTATTGTATTTCTGAGAAGAGCTAGGTATGTCATAGTGGATCATCACATTATCTTGCTGCTACTGTGTTTGATGCCTAACAAAATTTTCTACCATGTTTCCCTACCATGTAATAAATTATGGAAGTGGGGAAGGAGATTAGGGACTAACCAAAATAACCACACAGTAGGCAATTAAAAACACTGGGAATAAATGACCCAAAGGCCCAAGAGATAAATCAGTGGTCTGGTATCAGGTAAAAGGAAAGTAGGCTGCCTCTTAAAAATAGGGGAAGATTGGTAGTGTAAAGTCAGAAGACCAGAGCAGGGTGCCTTCACCTGATGACTATCTCTGTAAACCTT
Organism: Sminthopsis crassicaudata; assembly: GCF_048593235.1. Taxonomy (NCBI): domain Eukaryota; kingdom Metazoa; phylum Chordata; class Mammalia; order Dasyuromorphia; family Dasyuridae; genus Sminthopsis; species Sminthopsis crassicaudata. The sequence goes on along the minus strand of NC_133623.1, from coordinate 45,974,387 downwards.
AGGTAAATTGCTTCAACTCTGGACCTCGACACCTTTACCTCAAAACTGAGATCTCCAGATAACTTACAAGATGATCCTTCCATTTCCAAAGATGGAGAGATCAGGAAGAACACTGGTTCTGATCTGTTCTGAATTTTTACTCTACCTCTTTTATATCAACTGGGTGATGCTAGATGGAATTATAAGGGAGGGCTCCATCTTTGGGGGTTGAAGAGGGGAACATATAAACCTAGAAGTGATTAAAGGCACCAGTGAAACATATTTTTGGAAAACAAACTAAAGGTCATCTCTCCTAAAGAGGGCTTCCTTTGATACAGACTGGATTGGCTCCTGTAATTATTCCTCCTTTTAACACAAGGAAAATTGGTTGTATGGAAATAGTTGGTTCACTCTCCATGTCTATTAAGCACCCTTACTGTCAGAGACACCCCTTTCCACTTCACTGTCATTTTGTCAGGGAGACTATACAAAAACCTCTAAGATTTTTGCCATGTGTGTGATGGGGTTGGTGGTGCTCCCGGGAGAATAAATGCATGAACCCACAGCATAGTTCAGCAGCTAGGAGTCAGACTGGAGAGGAAGGAGGGGGCTTTATATCAAATTATTAGCCAAAGGAGGCTTCTTCATAGAAGTTGTGCAATTTACAAAGCAGACAAGCATGGCAGGGAGAGGGGGAAGGAGGCCCCAGGATCAAGGACCAAGCATCTGTCAGAATCCAGATGAGTCACAGAGAAGGATCAGCAACAGATTGGTACATGTACTTCAAGACACTTTTCCCCCCACATTTAAAGAAGGAAAAATCTGCGATCACTTTTCCTCGCTGGACTTCAGTTTCCTCAACTGTAAAACGACAGGGTATCAAACTTCAGTGACCACTCCTGTCTCTTCCAGGTCTAAATCTGTGATCAAAGGATCCTCTGAATGTGTTGCCTCCTTTCCTTCTGACTATTAAAGATCCTATTAGTGAGGACTATAGACATGTATACTAAATAGAAAAAAATCAACTCTTTCTTTTGAATGAGGCTACCTATAACCTGAAATGTGAAGTCCTCAGTGGCACTGCTTCTATTCCCAAATAAAGCCAATATAATTTCACAAAAAAAAAAAAAAAAAAAAAAACATAACCCCCCCCCCAAAAAAAAAACAGTATGTGGAATCAGAGGTGCTGGGTTCAAATCCCAATCCTATTATTTACTGCCTTTCTCTCCTTGTCAATTCTATGTGACTCAATTTCCTCTTTTGTGGGCATTACACTAACTGTTCTCCATAGTCTCTTGCTTCCAACTCAGAATCATATGCATAGAGGCCTTAGGGGCACAAGTGAACCAACCATGATTGAATTATATTCTGTAGGAGAGAGCCACATGAGAGAACACCATCATATTCCCCATTCCTCGGGCTATCTCAAATGATGGGTGCTTTGAATAGTTGCTCAAGATATTGACTGCTCATATTTCCACAAGGCTTGGAAGTTTTACAAAGCAAAAGTTTTACCCTGTTCAGGCTAGATGTAAGTCATCACGCTGGATTACTTTAAGTGATGGGATTTTCTTGCTGACACTTTTTTAAAATCAGCCAATAAAGCATATGGATGGATTTAGAAAAATTGCTTGTGATATAGATGATTTTTCTAATGCCTGATCCTGTGATACATACGTTTGTTAGCTATTTGCTGTTGTTTAGTCGGGTCGACTCAATATGACCCCATGGACAAAGTCCTTTGGGTTTTTGTTTTGTTTTGTTTTGTTTTTGGCAAAGATACCAGCATGGTTTGTCATTTTCTTATCCAATACCCATTTTACGGATGAGAAACTGCGGCAAATAGGGATTAAGTGATCTGCCTTGGATCACAGTAAGTATCTGAGGCTGACTCCAGGCCCCATGCTCTATCCACTGTACCACCTAGCTGCTTATGCTATCTAGTAGTTTTTCCAAATTTGCTCTGTAGCCTGGTATAGATAGCACAGATAACATACCAGCCTCTCTGCCTGTGGGACCCATTATCTGCTTCCACACAATCTCTCCCATCCCACCCTCAACAGCTTCAGCCATATTATAAAAGTCATAACTTTAGAACATCAAAAGGGACCTCAGAGATCAACCATCTAGTCCAGCTGTTCAACTTTACAGAGAGAGAAAATGAAGCTGAAAAAGGGAAAGACATTCGCTCAGGGTCACCTGGCTACTATGTGGCAGAGCTTGGGATTGGTGCCCAGTGGGATGCTGAATCCAAACCTAGCCCTCTTTCTGCTACGCCTCATGGGAAGGGACAGTTGCCAGACACAGCAGAGAAATCTGGATGTGACTTCTGGACAGTTGTGTGACCTTGGACAATCGCTTCCCTTTCCCCTTGGGCCTTGTTGGTTTCCCATCTTAAAGGAGTGCACTAGAATGGCTGGTCTCTTGCAAGGTAGAGAAAATCTTAGGGTAAGTTAGAGTAAGTCTGTTTTAGAAAGTTAAGCTGCGAATATGGCCTATTGATATGCACCTAGAGTAACTAGCAAAGCTTAGCTAGTTGAAATTCTGAACCCCAAGCAAACATCTGTTACTGAAAGGGTACCTTGTCCTTTGTTAATTGCTAAATGTGTGATTCACTCAATTGGGGATGTTAGGGGGAGGAGTAGCAGGGGAAAACATGAAATGGGAGAGGCTTTGGAGGTATTTACATCTCAAGCAAGACTCCATGGACCAACTATGGAGTAAATTCTCTCTGGCAGGGAGACTTCATTTTACCCCCGAGATTTCCAGCTTCAAATAATCACAAATACTTGTGTAAAGGGAGTCTGCCATCAGAATCTGACCTTTGTATTGTCTTGAGTGGTCCCGAGCCCCCGTTCCTCTAGTGCGTTCAGTTTTTCAGGGAGGGTTTGTTTCTGACGAGGATCCTGTGAGGGTCCTTTTTTTTACAGTGGAAGAAACCGACAATCAAAGATAAGAAGTGATTGCCCAAGATCACGTAGCCAATAGGTGTCAGCAGTGAAAGCTGCCCCCAAGAAAGTGAATTCTGAATCTCCATCCTACACTTTCTCCCTATGGGATGTCATACAGCATTATCACTTCATAGATGCTTTATTTACATGTTTAAAGGTAGAAGAGTCATTAAAGGTCTTCAGATAGCGCATCTTTAACTTCTATTGGATTACTTGCTGTTTTGGGGAGAGAGGGAGAAAAATTTGGAACAAAAGGTTTTACAAAGGCAAATGTTGAAAACTATTGATGTTTATTTGGGAAAATAAAATACTATAAAAATTAAAGATAAATTTCAAAGGGTCTTCAAATATAGGCTAAATGACTCCTCATTAGGGATGTTGGGGGATGAAACTCCCTTTTGGATATGGATTGAACTATATGGCCACTGCGATCCCTTCCAATGTGAAATCCTGGGACTCAGCATTTTATTTCAATTGGTAGTGAGGGGACTGGCAATCAGAGAGAATGAGGATTTGTTGAAGCAACTCAGGCTATGGAGACTGAAGGCTCATGACAATAGTAAAAGGAACCTGGATAATAAAAAGAGAGCTAGATTTGGACTTAGAAGACCTGGTTTCAAATGTTCTGCAACTATCTCCTCCTTAACCCCTGTCTCATGTGCTGAAATGGCCTTACTCCTTACCAAGGCCAACCCATCTACCTGTTCAAACTCTCTCATTTCTTCTCATATCTTCCCTCTTCTGTCATCCCCACCCTTATCACTTATTTTCAATTTTTCCCTCTCTCCTGACTCGTTCTCTACCGCCTATGAACACGCGCATGTCTCCCTCATCCCAAAAAAGACCTCACTTGTTCTTTCCAACCATATAAACTAGTATCCTATATCTCTTCTTTCCTTTGTGGCTAAACTCCTTGAAAAGAGCATAATAGCTCCCTCTATTTCTTCTATCTGCCTACTGGCTTCCCTGGTTCCTTTCAAGGCCCAACTAAAATCCCATCTTCTACAGAAAGCCTTTCCCAATCCTTCTTATTTCTAATGCCTTCTCTCTGCTAATTATTTCTGACTTACCATATTTATGATACAAACAAATATATACAAATATATAGATAGCTATGTATCTTGCTTGTTTATATATATATACATATTTATTTATTTCTAGACAGCTATATATCTCATTTGTATATATTTGTTTATCATCTCACCTATTAGATTGTGACACCTTTGATGGCAGAGAATGCATCGTCTTTTTTTGTATCTCCAGCATTTAGCATAGTGCCTGGCACATAAAATGTGCTTAGTCAATATTGATTGATTGATTCCCCTGTTCAATAAAATGCAGTGGTTCCCTATTACCTCTCCAATCAAATATAGAGTTCTTTGGTACTCTATATTTTATATTATATTTATATATTTTAATATTATATTTATATATTTTTATATATTTGGTAAAGCTTCTCAGAGCCTATATTCTTTCTCCCTTTCCAGTCTTCTTACAACTAACTCCCCTTCATGAACTCTACGGTGCAACCATACTTCCTTCTTGCTATTCCTTACCCATGAGACTTCATCTACCATCACCATGCCTTTGCATTGGCCATTCCATTCCTGGACTGTTTCCCTCCTCACTTCCACCTTTCAAAATCTCTGTCTTTCTTCAAAACTCTGCTCAACCATGGATGCCCATCAATTGGAGCATGGTTGGGTAAATTATGGTATATGAAGGTTATGGAATATTATTGCTCTGTAAGAAATGACCAGCAGGATGAATACAGAGAGGCTTGGAGAGACTGACATCAACTGATGCTGAGTGAAATGAATAGAACCAGAAGATCACTGTACACTTCAACAACAATACTGTATGAGGATGTATTCTGATGGAAGTGGAAATCTTCAACATAAAGAAGATCCAACTCACTTCCAGTTGATCAATGATGGACAGAAATAACTACATCCAGAGAAGGAACACTGGGCAGTGAATGTAAATTGTTAGCACTACTGTCTATCTACCCAGGTTACTTATACCTTCGGAATCCAATACTTAATGTGCAACAAGAAAATGGTATTTACACACATATATTGTATCTAGGTTATATTGTAACACATGTAAACTATATGGGATTGCCTGTCATCGGGGGGAGGAAGTGGAGGGATAATTTGGAAAAATGAATACAAGGGATAATATTATAAAAAAAATTACTCATGCATATATACTGTGGAAAAAAATTCTAAATAAAAAAACAAACAAACAAAAAAAAAAAAGCTCTGCTCAACCATGACCGACCGTAGAAGGCTTGACCCTTTAAGATTGCCTTCCATCGACTCTGCATAGATCTCATTTTGTACTTATGTATGTGTATGTTGTCTTCTCCATTAGACTGTAAGCTCTTTGAGAGCAGGATCTTTTGCTTTTCTTGGTCCCCAGATTACTTAGCAACATGTCTGGCACATAGTGAGCACTTAATAAATGCTTACTACATAACTGCCTCTTGTAGGCTCTCTACTCTGGATTGAGACTTGGAGTTCAATTCAAAAGAGATCACTTCTGTGATATCAGCCATGGCACTGAGTGACAACTGCTTCCCAGAAGTGATTCTCCTTGCTGCTCCCTCCTTCTCTCTCTGCTCTAATAATTGTCTCCTTCTGTGGACTGCTATTCTAAAAAAGGTCTCTTCCAGGCAGGAGCCCCAACTTTATGATCCTATCACATGCCCCATAAAGCACCTTGATATCTCATTTCCATTAGCAGCAGCTTCTGAAGAAGGACAGAAACATATATTATAACTAGGAAGGGACACAAAACAAACCAAAAGGGCCTTTTTGACCTCCCAGAGAAGAAACATTTCACCATAATAATCTAATTTGAAATCTTCTGTCAAGAATTCATGATGGTAGTGAGTTATTTCTAAAGTGGAGTCATCGGGGTGCCAGTGTGGGAGGGACAAGTCCCTGGAGGATGAGCCCCTGCTCCCTCACCCCTGTGAGCACAGATACCAGCCCCTCCCCTAGTAGTCTCTAATTAGCTGAGGAAAAGTTGCAAGGCAGTTTGGGAAAAAAAAGACAAAGAAAGAAGAGAGAAAGAGGAAGGAAGGAAGGAAAGAGGAGAGGAAGGGAGGGAAGGAGGGAGGGAGGAAGGATAGAGCACCAGCACACGAGACTCAGTTTCTTCATATGTAAAAGGAAAGGTTAGACAAGAGTGTGCTGGAGATAGCTTAACCTAGCTCATGAGAGCCAATAGTTAAATTTCACTGTGGATATTTATTCTCAGAATGAGCAAATGCTACAAATCAGGGTTGATGTATTGCTTTGCTCACTGTCTGGATTTAAGAAAGTGATAGAGAAAATGTCAATAAAGATTCAGCTTAGAAGCATATCATATGTACATTCTTTTTCCCTCAGAGAGCCAGCTGTTAAATATTTACCAATGCACTAGCTTCAGATCCACCATTCTATATTCCAACTCCTTACTCAGGAAGGTATCAAGGATAAAGTCCTGTACTGCAATCTCTGCCTTAGAGAACAAGAGCCCTTCATAATCTGCTACCAATCTACACCCAGACAATTTTATGGTCCTCTCTGCTCTATCACAAATATTCATCTTTATTCAAATTGGCTTCCCAAGCATCTCATGAACTCACCATGCTCCCTCCTCCAACTATACCTTTGTTTATGCTATTTTCTGATAAAGGGGATGCTGTGGTACTACATCTGATCTTAGCAAAACTTGATAAAGCATATGACAGTATTCTAATGGAGAAGATAATTGCAAGATATGGATTATAATAAATAATAATGGATCAAATGGATTGAGAATTGGATGGAAGGTTGGCTTGAAAAAGTAGCATATTCTGTATACATATCTTGTATTTAACATATACTTTAAAATATTTAACATGTATTGGTCTACCTGCCATTGGGGGGGGGAGGAGGGAAGGAAGGGAAAAATTGGAACAAAACGTTTTGCAGCTGTCAATGCTGAAAAATTACCCATGCATATATCTTGTAAATAAAAAGCTATAAAAAAAGGAAAAAGTAGCATGTTCATGGTTCAATGTCAACATGGCTAGAGGTCTGTGTTTGTGCTATTTATGCACATTTATGCTATTTAACATACTTATCAATAATGTGGATAAAATAAGAAAAGATGGTCATCAAAACTACTTTTGATACAAAGCTGGGAGGGAGAGCTAACCCCCTAGATGCAAGAATCATGACCCAAAAGAATCATGGAAAGCAAACTCATTGGGCCTGAAGCTAAGAAAATAAAAGCCAATAGAAATCAACAGAAAATCTTACACTTGGATATATATATATATAAAAAAAAAATCAGCCACACAATTATAAGACAGGGAAGACATGACAAGATAGCAGTTGTTCTGAAAATAGCTAGAGGCAAAGGGGCTACTGAAATGCAAACTTAATTCCTCAGCCTTGTAAAATGGCAACCATAAAAACTAAAGTGACCTGGATTTGCATTACGGGAGGCTAGATTTGAAGAATAAGAGGAGAGTCCCACTGTATTAAGGTCTTTTCATCAAACTGGGCTCACCACAATTTGAGAAGGACATGCGTAAATTGAAGCATGTCCAAAAAATGGCAACCAGATGAATTCATGGCAATAGGAACATCAGATGAAGGAGCTGGCCACATACAGCTTCAGGGAAGACTCAATAGTAACATGACTGCCATCTTCAAATATTTGAAGGGCTATCCTGGGAAAAAGAAAGATGTGGTTTGCTTGACCTCAGAAGGCATAATCAGAAGTCACAAGTAGAAGTTTCAAAGAAGCTGATTTAGGCTAAAGGTCAAGACAAATGTCCCAATCGTTGGACCTGTCCAAAAGTGGAAGGGGCTATCTTAGTCAATTCCACTTCTTTGGAAGTCTTCAAATAGAGGCTCCTTTCACATATTGTTTGGACTACATGACCAAAGAAGTCTCCTCCAACTCTTGAAGCCTAGAATTCTATTGTTCTAACCATCTTTGGAAGAAAGGGCAAAAACTCAGCAAAATAGAAGAGTAAAGGCACTCACCCATAAGTCAGAAGACCTGGGTTTGAGTCTTAGCTCTCCTGTAAAAGAGGCCAGCAGATGAGAAAGGAGCCACTGGTGGGACAGAAATGCCACCCACCCACTAAGTCCCAATACCAAATACTCCACAAGGAAGTTCCTAAGCTACAAGAGAAGCTCTATTCATCTCAGGAAACATCACGGCAAAACTTTGGCTTGGCTTCCTGGGGAAGTACAAAATTCGAGAGCTGTTGGTGTCTACCGACTTTCACAACAAAGAAAAGCCAGTTTGTGGCTGGTACTCTCGGAACAAATGTGACATGCCATTGGTAAGCGTGACCAATTGGTGGGTTTTTTCCCAACAGTTGAAAATCTCGCCATTTGCTTTGTCATTTAATCACCAGTGCAAAGCCCTGCCAACCAATCCACAGAGCACTGGGCAGACAGGTCTGCATAATTCAGCATAGCACTGAATAGGCTATAGAATTCTCCTGGCTGTGATGACAGGTGAAAGGCACAGAGGGCAATTTCCTGGATTCTTATTTCAGATTTATTTTCAATGCATTCCTCACAAAGAATGTCCTGGACAGCATCCATTTTTATCAGATTGGTGGGCTTTTTTTTTTTTTAAGTCCAACTATACACAGATTGACCTAGTTGGTGAAAACAAGTCTAAAGTCAGTAATGCCTTCATTGTCCCCACACTGAGAAACAACTTGCAATGGGCGGATTCCTCTATTATGACCATTCAGACTGGGTTGGAAAGGAGAGTTGAGAAAGGGCCTCTCTTTCCATCAATCTCAAATGAGAGATTTTCATGCCTTGGGGCTCCAGCTAGGAGAGGAGGGGGAAGCCTTCCTTGTTCCCAACAATAGAGTCTGGCATTCTTAGACTTATACAATGGTCAAAATGACTACAAGAGCAACAAGCATTCAATGAGCGTATTATTACTCTGAGATTTAGCAAGAGTAAGGAAAAAAAAAAAAAAAAAACGGCTGAAAAAGGCTCTTTAGGTAAGGTGACAGAATGGCCTGATTAGCACATTTGCTGGGCAGTATATTTACAGTAAAATGGCCTCATTCACAAAGCCACACCTAGAACCACAAACTCTGAGCTGGAAGCTACATTAATAGTCACCTGATCCAATTTCTCAAACCCAAAGGCCAGAATCTCTTTCCAGGATTTCAAAGGGGCCGCCCAGTAGTGCTTGAATATTTCTAAGAATAGAGAGCTTGCTATCTGCAGAAGCAGCTCATTCCCTTATTGGACAATTCTGATTTTTAAGATTTCAACAAAGCCTTTATTAAGCACCAATTATATATATGTTAATAAGCTTGATAAAGAAATGACGTGTTCCCAGCTTTCCAGGAGGTTGTGACTTACAGATGTAACTTTGAGAGAAGGTAAATACACAAAATAGCTAGGTGACAATGAAGAGTGAGAAAGAGGGAAAGAGAGGTGCAATCAGAGTGCTGGGATGAGGGAGAAATCCCTTTTGCCTGGAGATGGCTGAAGTGTGTGGGGGACACAAGAGCAAAGGCTTCATGGAGGCTGAACCTTGAAAGACTAAAAAGAGAGTTCAAGAGAAACAGATAGAGAGGAGCTCATTTTGGCTCAATCTTGGCATTGAAATGGAATAGAGAAAGAAAAGAAAAGAAAAGAAAAGAAAAGAAAAGAAAAAAAAGAAAAGAAAGAAAGAAAGAAAGAAAGAAAGAAAGAAAGAAAGAAAGAAAGAAAGAAAGAAAGAAAGAAAGAAAGAAAGAAAGAAAGAAAGAAAGAAAGAACCCAGAAAACAGAGAATGATAGAGCATAACACTAAAACATGTACATATTCTTTTGGGGGGGGATGGGGGGTTGACTGCTCCTGTGATTTCATTGATTAAAGTGAACTCCCAAAATGAAAACTCCATCTTCAGATACAAATCATCCCTTGCCTAGCAAACTTAGGAGTTTGGGGGGAATTTTGTGGGGACAACAAGAGAGTACATGGCTTTCTCACAGATCCACACTCAGTTTATAACAAAGCCAGCACTTGTATCCAGATCTTCTGACTCCACGGCCAACTGTCTGTCCACTAAGCCATGCTGTCTCCTCCACTAAGCTGCAATTTTCTACCCAGTAGTCCTCCTCTGTCCGTTGGAGCCATATGGAACCCTTCTAATCCCTCTTCTATACTTGAAGGCAGCTATCACATTTCATCCCCCACCCCTCCCAACCAAGACTTCTCTTGTCCAGGCTAACTGTTCCCAAATCCTTGTATGCAATGGTTCCCTTATTATCCTGAAAGCCTTATTCTGAATACACACTAATTTGTCAACGATCCTCTCCCCACAAGCATATCATCCCAAATGGAGACAATATTCCATATGGAGTCTGATATGCATAAAGCACAAAAGAGTTCTCTCTTTCATTTTGGACTCCATGTTCTTTTTATGACTACCCAAGATCTCACCAGCCTTTTTAGCAGATATATGCCCATATATATTACATTTGTGGTCAACTCAAACCCTGAGGTTGTTTTGTTTTGTTTTGTTTTGTTTTTCCACATGAGCTAGCGTTCCAAACAACTCCCCAACCTCTAGCTCTAGTTAATCTTTTCTTAAAAAAAAAAAAAAAACTTAAGTATGGGACTTGATGTATCATTATTTCTTGCTTTTAGCTCTCAAGCACCAGCTTGGGGCAAGGGGCTCCTTCGGTGTTGGCAACTGTATACTGCACCTGCCATAGACAAACGGCCAGAACAAAACAACTGACTTTTGTCCCAGGATAAGACTGTTCCATTTTTTAAAAAAAGCTCTTAAATCCACAGCCCCCCTTCTATCCCCCCAAATCAGCATTCATTTCCAAGTAGCATGGAGGCTGGCTGTCTTTGGACCAAGTATAAGAGACAGAACATTCCAGTCTACTTTTTAGCCGCAGATATGGCCCTTTCTGGGTTACCTGAATTGAAAACAGGTCACTTGAACTGATAAACTACTTTATCTACTAAAGAAGTCTTCTCCCACCCCCACCTCCAGTAGCCCCCCATTCCCCTACAATTTTTCCAACGCCCTTGACTATGAGAATGCTCTAGTTCCTAATGCCGAGATCACAACAGAACATTGCAAAAGAGCCCTTGGCGTAGCTTAGCAACTATTTGTTATTTCTTCAGGCTTTTCTGAAAAGTGCTAAAAAAGAAAAAAAGAAAAAAAAAGAGCTTTGTCAAAGTGAATGCTGAGCTGTATGTGTCTCCAATCCATTGGCAGAAGCGGCCACCAACACACAATAATCCAAGGCCCCAGGGAGAGGTAGTAATGACCTTTCCCCTCAGACCTCACAGAACACTTTCTTGGTTCCCTCTCTAATGTGTTTCCCAGAGCAAGAAGAGTATTATAAATGTGTTTCTTATCTCCCTGCTAGAATATGAGATTGCTGAGGTCAGGGACTGGATTTTTGCCAAGTTTTGTATTTTAGGGTCAGATGATATAGACCAATAAGGGCTCTTAAAAGTCATCTAGACTTCATCATCCATCTCATTTGGAGTGAGGAGGAAAATGAGTGAAAAAGAACTTGTCTGAGGTTACAGTTCCTCTAATATCAAGTCTAGTGACTAACTCAGTACTCGGCACACAGTGGGCCATTAATAAACGTCTGGTGAATAAGTGAATCCAGGAGTGATTCACATTGTGGAGAGTTTTGTTGTTTATACATCACTTTTCACAACAATACTGTAAGGGAGGTAGTATAAGTAACACTAGAATTCCCATTTTAGAGACTAAAAAAATCAGAGTATGGAAGTGACTTGCTCAAAATGATAAAGCTATTGAATCTGAGCTGCCATTCAAACCCAGGTATCCTAATTCCAATTCTTCATCAGACATGTCATTGGAAAAAATAAAATACTATTAAGTGGGGGAAAGAGTTGTCCAGAAGGAGTATAAGACCTTCCTTGTTTTCTCCTGACACAAGTGGGAACCATTGGTGTCCTCTGGCTGTAGACTAGTCATCCTTTGGTCTTAAGAGCAATATGACCTTGCTGAATAGATTGACATCTGATTCCTTGGTGATATCTTTTGGACCAGTTTTTCATTGGAATTCCTTATTGGTTCTATGTTATAGTCTGTTCCCCCCCTACCATGTACCTCTTCATTAACTTAGGTATAGTACTCATCTTTAATTCTTCTGAGGTTCTGGTGTTCCCTGAATTGCTACCATAAAACAGTGTGGCTAAAATGTTTGTATGGAAAAGGCAGGTTTCTGCTTTCATGGGATCACTAAAAACTTCACAATTTCCCAAAAGCAACCCAGCTCAATTTCCCCTGATTTTTTCAGTTCTGGGCCTAGATAATTAAATATTACTGCTTTCAGTTTCAGATTTCTATATATTACTGGATATACTCTATAGGGTGTTTATTCAAATGGATATCAAAAGCTGGTCAATAAAGATTCTTCATCTACTTGGTCTTTCCCACGTGGAAATAAGCCAAACTTCTTTTGGGTGATTACAAAACTGTTCTAAGAGGTTCACCTCCTTCTAGGAAAGTTTGATGCCATCAGTACAATTTTACCTACAAATCGGAGTATATGGAAGATGTCACTATGACAGAGAATCCCTCCTCAACCTGAGTCATTTGCAGGATGTGCTCAATTTTAATGGTAGGTATTCTTGGCAACTGTGTATCTCCCTGTTTTACACCTTGCCCAATGTTTATTATCAGAGGATCAATGAATAGGGTTATTTTTGTTGTTATATCTTCCAAGGATCTTGAATGGTCTTGACAAACAGATGGGAGGTACCTTGCTATAAAAGAGCAAAAAATAAGATGGTGTTTTGTTCTATAAAAGCTGATGCCTTTTTGTCATCAACAAACAGTGGGATCTTATCCATCTCTACATCTATTAGTTAATTGTGATATGGTAAAGATATGGTGGGGCACTGTTGGGTATCATTTGCAAAAGTCTGATCACAACTAAAGCTTTCATCAAGGATGCCCTCATTTCACATATAACTCACTTTCAATGATTATAGATAGATGCAAGAGTAGACATATAGCGCGGTATTTAATTATTAATAGTCTCTCAGTTACCTTTTTATATTAAAAAGGCCTGAGATTACCTGCCTTCCATATAGTTCTTACAGAACTACAATAGAAAATATTAGATGGTTTGGGCATAAAAAGATAGAAGCAAGACCATGAGAGGAAACATTTCTATCTAGGTGTTCATAATGAGAGTAGCAGGGGTGGTCACGATGGTAAGGTGATAGGGAATCTGAGAAGGCTTCATGGAGCAGATGGCATTTGAAATAGGCTTTGAAAGATGGGTAGGATTTCATCAAGTAAGCATTGGAGCAGGGACAAGACAGCACAGATGAGTAGAACAGCATGAGCAAAGATGCAAAGAATACCCTCATATTCTGATATAACTAAAGTGGCGAAGTAAAAAAAAGTACTAAACTTAGCCTTGGAGGATCTAGATTTGAAATCTTTTTTTTTTTCTTCCTGGGGCAATTGGGGTTAAGGGACTTGCCCAGGGTCACACAACTAGGGAGTGTTAAGTGTCTGAGACCAGATTTGAACTCAGTCTTCCTGACTTCAGGGTTGGTGCTCTATCCACTGCGCCACCTAGCTGTCCCTAGATTTGAATTCTACCAGTAGCTGACAGTGACCTTAGGCAAGCCACTTCTTGGGCCTCTGGTTCCAAATCTATAAAATGAGAGGGTTGGGTTACATGATACCTTGTGGCAATAACTCTACTACCCTTTGGCCTAACGAATAATAGCTCTGCCCTTTACATATGGGCTCCCCCACTCCCCCAACCTGGCCTAGTGAGCTTACTTATTGAGGGTCTGGCCTCAAATGGAGTGGCGGGTCTGTGTTTAAGGCCACTAATGCTCCAGGTACAAGGGGCGGAAATGTTGCTCTCTCTAGCCCTCTGCTGGGTGTTCCAGACACACTACATCACTTTGCAATATATTCATATTATTACCTCGATACTTCACCTGAACAGTCTTAATGAAATATGACTGGAGATTAACTAAAATGTAAAATCCATAAAAAGTGTGCTTTACCAGGGACGCTTCCCAATGAATCAGCAGTTGGGTTAATTCATTATTTAGCGGGCTTGTTATTTACAGTGTATTACATACCGCTTGGGAAGTTATTTACCCAGGCCGGTTTCTCGGCATGATTTTCCCTTAAGAGAAGAAAAATGTTTATCGTCAACCACACTGGGTTGTTGTTTTAGTCCATAGCACATGGTCGGAGTACAGCTGGAGTTAGGCTCCTGAATTTCCTGGTTCTAACCTGATTTGGGAATCTATGAGAACCTCTTATTTTACAAATAGTAATAATAGTGATAAGCAGAAATCAAGATTAAAGCAATTCTTATTTCTATAGTGCTTTCCTTACAACAATCTTTTGAAGAAAGAAATACAAGTACAGTTATCCTCATTTTGAACAGGGGGAAACTGACACCCAAAAAGGAAAAGATACTTGTTCAGGTCATGATGGAATAAATGGTAGAACCAGTAAAATCAAGGTTCAACTCAAGTACTACCTCCGCACTGAATCACTTCTAGAGCTTCCCCTGCTGTGTGTATGCCCATTCTTCTTCTCTTTCTCCCTCGCACTTTGTCTCTGTGTCTATCTCTCTCTGTCTCTCTCCTCTGTGTAGTCTATATCTCTTCTCCCTCTCTCTCCTCTTTCTGTCTCCCTCTTCTTTATCTCTCTGTCTCTGTGTTTCTGTCTCTCTTCTCTCCTTTTCTCTGTCTTTTCTCTTTCTTCTCTCTCTCTTCTCTATGTGTTTCTGTCTGTCTCTTCTCTGTTTTTCTCTTTTGTGTCTCTCCTTTTTCCTTCTCCCTCTCTTTCTCTTCTCTCTTTCCTCTCTTTCTCTGTTTTTATCTTTCTATCTATCTGTCTCTCTTCTCACAGTATGTATGTCTGTCTCTCTTTTCTCTGTTTCTGTTTCTCACTGTCTGCTCCTCTCTTTTTCTCCTCTGTGTGTGTCTCTCTCTCCTCTTTCTCTCTCTGTGTATCTCTTCTTTGTCTCTCCTCTGCCTCTTTCTTCCCTCTCTCTTTCCTGTCTGTGTGTTCTGTCTCTCTGTCTCTCTCTTCCCCCCATCCTTGTCTCACTCTCTCCTTTCTCCACACATCCTCTTCCTCTCTTCCTCTCTCTCCTCTACTTTACAATCCCAATTATGTTAATTTATCTCTCTGCATGTTGTACCCCCAGGAGAATGTAATTTCTTTGACTCTAGGGCTTGGTTCTTAAGTCCTAAGCTCCTAAACCTAGAAGTCTAGACTTTAGAGACCATTTAGTCCAACATTCTCACTTGACCATGGAGGAAGTTGGTATAGAAATGGGCAGGGAGTTATCTGAGGTCACCAGAGGATCCTAGATCTAAAGCTAGAAGTTCCTCCCAAGGCCATTTAATTCATCTAGTCATTTTTCAGCTGAGGGATAATTATCAGGGAGATGAATTACTTGGTCAAGGTTAGACAGGTAGTAGAAAGGTCAGAGGTGAACCATGATTCCAGGCCTTTGGACTCTAGAGCTATTTGTACTTTGCAGGGCCCTGAGCTTTATTTCCTCTGGGTCTTTGTATCCCAAATGCCTGAACAAAGAAGTCACTTAATAAATGTTGCTTGAATTGGATTGGATTTTTCTATGGTAGTTATTGGCAATTGTTTCTGTTTTTAATTTAAAAAAAATGATCCATTTATTGATGCATCAGAATCATTTCCAAACATCCCCATCACCTACCCAGTAATTTTTTTTTCTTTTAATGAAGAAAAAACAGTCAACCCAGAATCATGATGGACAGTGTATCCAATTTTTCACACCCATGATCCCTTTTGCCTCCTCAAGGAAAGCAAGTATTTCCTCATTTCTTTGACCTTTGTTTCTTTAGAAGAAGAAAGTGGGTGGGGGAGGGACAAAGGAGGGGAGAGAGGAAGAGTGGGAAAACATGAATGTCCAATGCTGCCATTCTGTAACTTTGAGATTTTCATGATCTAGTATGTAGGATTCAAATCTTGGGATTCTGGACAAGAAAGGATGTTGTTACGGCAGCTCATTCCCCTTGGATTGGGTTTTGTTATTCATTTTATGAGACTTGAAAGCTCCCTGGTGAACTGCTAACCCAGAGTAGCAGATTTGTCTAGGGAGCCAGTCTGGGTCTCACGTGAGCAAACCAAATTAGCAGTGGTGCATAATGATATTGATTTTAATCAATCAGTGGTTAGAGAATTAAGGACCTTTCATTGATTAACAATCACTCCGTAGTGCCTCATCCATTCAAAAAGATCATTTATACTCAGCACGTGGCCAGGAGCCAATGGCGTGCAGCTACTGAAGCATCTCGCCAAATGAGCCTTGTATCATTCATCCCGTTATTCTCATCAAAAACAGAGTGCTGGGTGCTCAACAAACCCTAAAGGCTTTAGAGGCTGCTGTCCAAGGAGTGGAGAGAGTCCCTCCCTTAAAGGAAGTCCTTGATTTCTCTGAAGCTTTCAAAGAATACTAGAATCACAGACTTAAGAGTTGGAAGGTAGCTCAGAGACCATCAAGTCCAACTCCCTCATTTTATGGGTAAAGCAACAGAGGTCCAGACAAGATTATGGAGCGCTAGATGTGGAACTTTTAGGGGACCTCCAGAAGCTATCAAGTCCAACCCTTTCATTTTTCAGGTGGAAATGGAGGTTCAGGGAAGTAAAGTAACTTGTTCAAGCCCACAAAGATAGGCGGAAGCAGGGTGAGAATTTCAGGAGTGCTCTTTTGTCTTCAAATCCAATACACTTTCCAAGATTATTGATTAACCCTTTCCTCCTTTATTCTATTCCCATGGCTTCCTTGATACTACCCTCTCCTGGAGCTCTTTCTACCTGGCCACTTTTCCTTAGTCTCCTTTGCTAGAACAGCATCAGTCCTTTAGCTCATGTCATATACCTTCTTTCTCTCTCAAAGCCAAATTCATGAATCATGGCTACTTGCTGCCTCCACTTCCTTGCCATTCTTAAAATTCTAAACAGATCAAGAAGTCTGATTTCCAACTAATGTACTGAAAATGTTCTTTTCAAGGCTACCAGTGATCTCTTAACCTTTATATCTGATGGTCTTATCTCAATTCTTCCCATTCTTAACCTCCTTGTAGTTTCTGAAACTAGAATACTTTCTTCTGTGGCTTCTATAACACTGATTTCCCCTGGTTCTCCTCCTATATGTCTAATTGATATTTCTAAAAGGTTCTTTGTTGGATCACCAGCCATGTCAACCCCCTAAGTTTATATATTCCTTAAATATCTGTCCTGAGTCCTTTTATTTTTTCTTCCACTTATATCAACACTTCCAGTGGTTTCAATTATTATGTCTATTTATCTAGTCCTTCTCCTGAACTTTAATTCTATATCATCCTCTGCCTAATGGACATTTCCACCTGAATGTTCCATAGGCATCTCAAATTTACAATGTTCACAACAGAATTCATCTTCCTCCTTCCACGTGCCTTCCTTCCATATTTCCAGTTTCTGTTGAAGGCACTATAATCCTTATAATTACCCAGATTTATGATCTCAATCATCACTGAATATTCCCCCCACCACCATAATCCTCACATTCAACCTCAACAAAACCCCTTTCACCTCCATACTCTTTTTTCCATTCACACAGTCACCACTCTGGTTCAAGTTCTTACTAGCCCTCATTTGAATTACTCTAATTGCTCCTAACTGACTGCCTACTCTCACTCTCCCCTTTCTCTAAGCTATTCACATGGTACTAAGATACAGATATAACCAAGATACTTCCTCCCTCAAGAATCTTCAATATCTTCTCCATTGCCTAGAAGATAAACTTCAAATTCATTTCAATTCAACAAGCATTTATCAGTTAGCATCTATGTGCCAGCCATCGGGCTGAGAAATTGAGGAGAAAAGGGGAAAAAAGGTCTTGCCCTCAAGGATCTTACATTCTTAGCCTAATATTTAAGTTCTTCTAGACTCCTGGCTACCTTAATAAATAAGTTCCTTTCACTACGCTTCAGTTTCCTAAGCTGTAAAATGGATATAAAAATACCTGTCCCACTTCTTTACTAGAGCACTATAGAAACCTAATAAGAATTAGAAAAATGGGAGCCATCTTATTTTTATTATTAATATTATCATCTATTACCACTTGGCTGAATTATTATACTAGGTTTTCCTGCTTCTGCCTTCTATATGCTCCAATCCATCCTTCTTACTGATACCAGAATAACTTTTTTGATTAGGTTACTTGTCAGCCCTAAAACTCTTTAATTGTGTCCAACTGTCTCACAGAGTATAATTCACACTCCTTTTCAGAGCTCTCAATGAGAATACAGATACCAAAGTATATAGATTTATGGGGAGCTATCCCACAGCATATCATAGTCTGGATAGTTGAGGTCACACCCACAAAATACAAGGCAGGAACCCTCTGGAGAATGTACTGGGAAACACACACAAGAATATCACAGAATAAGAAAAAATGGGTGTGTATTGAGCAACACCAATGGAGAGAATACTCATGTTGATTAAGGTAATAGGTCTACCAAAGTAGGAACATAAATCCCCAATTATTGAAAAGGAGAGAAATGGGATTCACATAAACTTGACTTAATAATAGAAAAAATGGCAGTTTGGGGGACATTTTTGTCCATTTGTCCAAATGGACATTTGTATATTTGGGGGCAGGGCCAATTAAGTACCAGTTCACTGTGCAACTATAAAGTTACTTATTTGCTCCATTCTCCAATCTTCTACTATATAGGAGAGTTTTTTTCAGCTCTAAAATTCTTGGATTTTATGGTACCAACTGGGCACTTAACTGTGAGGATGTGCTTCTGAGACAAAGACACGAAGGAGCACCCCTGTCCTCCCAAGGGAGCACCAACCATGAACATTCACATATCCTCCCAAGGATGTGGGACCCTGACCAATGATGCATTCATTTTTTAGTTTCAGTTCTCAGACTTCAGATGCTTCTAACATGGCCCTCATCTGCAAAAATGTCAGTTAAAATGACAGCTGTCCAAAACCAGAAAAAAATCCTAACAGGCATTCATTCCTATAGCTCTTTATACTTTTCAGAAGGGTTTTGACATCTCTTATCTCATTGGATCCTTAGCCAAAACCAGGTGAGATAAAACAAGCTTTGAGAACTATCCTCCAAATTACAGATAAAGAATATGAGACTTAGGACTGTGGCTCCAGCTGGCTACTGAGCTAGTAAGTGGTGAGAATCAAGAGGCTCCTACTTCCAAGGCTGTAGAGCTTTCCTTCTACCTAAGAAATAGAAAATAACCTTTTAAAAAGCACCTGCTAGGAGCAGTGCAGTGCTTCGTGTTGGAGAAGAGAACAAATATTCCAAAAGGGATAGGCCCTGCCCCCCAAAACTCACAGTCCAATAGGGAGATGCCAAAGTGGAATGCTGTAATACATGAATAGTGCATTAAAGAGGTACAAATTAAGTGCTCTCTCAGGTCTGAAGGAGAAGGTCATTACTAGATGAAAAGAGGAAAATTTTAGGAAAGGCTTTGTGGAAGCAGTAACATTTGAGTTAAGCTTGAAAAGATACATGAGGGGAAATGGTAAGAAAGGGCAATGCAGGAAAAGGGTGAGCAAAGGCCCCCAGATGGGAGAACGGAGGCTTGCGAATAGCCCCATTTGGCATAAAAATGAATATAAGAAAAGGTCAAAAACCAAGGGTTTTTGTGTTACGGACCCCTTTGGCAGGAGGTGAAACCTATAGAGCCCCTCTTAAAATTTCATTAAATACAAAAAATAAAAGATACAGGATTTCAAAAGGGATCAAACCTATTGAAACACAAATTATCAAAACAGTTTAAATATACCAAATTCTTGGACCTCAGGTTAAGAACCTCTGTTCTAAAGGTCAGGTGGCCCCAGACAATGAAAAAGGTTAAATGCCTTTTTAACTAAAAAGTTAAAGAAGGCTAAAGAAGAGGGAATGTTATCTGCTAAACTCGGACCTGCTAGCTCCCAAAACAGTACAATCATTGTCTCTGTTCTGTTTGACCTGGAAGAGTTTGATTTGGGTTGGAACAGACAGCAAGTACCCAAGAGAGGGAGTTACAGTGCTGCTTCTTTTTACAGAAAGCTCTCCCATCTGTTAACAGATGCTGAGCACAACAGGATGAATGTGAACCAGCCGACTTGGAAGTCCAAGTAGAACAGAGCAGCTGTTTTTCCCTTTGAGGCCTCCAAACCCAGGAGCCATGCTTCTTCTCCACAGGGGTCTGCTGGTGAGTTCATATGATGGCTTGGTTCTACAAATGTAAACCTTCCTATTTCTACTCTCCCACACAACAATCACCTTTTCACTAAGACAAATAATTCAAGTGACTAAAAAGTTTCTGATTCAAGTGGGCATTATAATCAACACAACAATGTCTGATAAGAAAGATCCTCTATCTTCCCTATTACTGGGTAAAAGTGATAATCAACTGTAAATTCCCATGCCTCTATATTTAGTCATTCAAGTAAAGAAGAGATTGCTTTACAAAATTATTCATGGGAGAAATCCCATCTCCTGTGATGGAAAGTTTTGCAGTTGATACTTTTTTTAAAAAAATGTTTGTATCACATCCACAAATGACACTCTATCTCCATGCTTCTGAACTGGCCATTTCCTATGTCTGGAATACGCTCACTCCTCTGTTCTGTCTCTTAAAATCCCTTCCTTCAAACCTCAGTTCAAATCTCACCTTCTAGACAAAACCTCCCCTGAACCTTCTAGCTGTAGGGCTGTCCTCTCTCCCTAAAATTCCTCAGATGTATTTTGTAATATATATGTCCAGTATCTCTTCCAATAGAATATAAGTTCTCTTAAAGACCAAGCAAGATATCACAGGGAAGCAATATGGTAGAAAAATAAGAGCACTGAACTGGAGTACTTTGTTTCCACTAAATTTTCCAAATGACTTTGAACAAGTTCCTTCTCTAAGCTGGCCCTCAGTTTCCTTTTCTGTACCATGAGGGAATTGGACCAGATGATCTTTAAAGTTCCTTCCACCTCTAAATACTATGATTTCCTGTGATCTTGTAAGTTCAGATCATAGATTCGGATCTTTTGTTATTATCCAAACAAATAGAACCTTTGGCAGAAAGGATCTAACCATGGGGCTCCCAAGTCCTAGAGAGGACAGCAATGAAATGACCTGCCCGGGGTCACACAACTATAATGTCAGAGGTAGTATGGGAATCTACTCTAAGCCCAATACTGTAATTTGCCATGTTGCCTTTACCAAGTCTATGATTTATAGGAGGAAAAAAATTGAAAAGGAAAGGATGTGGGAGATCCAGGACCTTTAAGTAAACTCTGTCATTCTATGATCATTGAAAATGCCTCAGGTATGGTTGAGAACCCCTTTCTCTCGCCACTTATCATCCCTCCCTCCCTTCTGTCCTTATTTATCGGATCTTTTGGTATTATCCAAACATACAGCATCTTGGGAAGGAAGGGACTAATCTTGGGGTTCCCAAGTGACAGGTCTGACCATCTGGGGGATGTCCAAGTGCTCTCTTCCTCTCCTAGTCCTGGGGTGATTATGCACGCAACCATTGCTCTTCCACCCAGAACTGTAACTTACTGTTGTAACAGAGGCTTTGGCTGGGAGAGAAGGCAAATGAATTAAGCTGCCAGGTGTGTAGCTCATGCATCTTCTGGACTTCCTTGTCTGGAGCTCAGATTGGATTCTGGGATCCACACAAGAAAAATCACAGGCTGTAAAGTGCATGCAAATGTACACAGCAGCAGCAGTGTCCCTCCCCACCACCACCATAGCCACTACTATCAACACCTCATTTTCAAGAGGTTGTCTCAAGATTTTCCATACAACCTATGTAGAAATTAACTCCATAGGGGAAGGGATCAAAATGGTTTCTAAAGTTCCTTCTATCTTCAGTCAAACAAGCAAATTGTTTTCAAGATCCCAAAGTACTGTCCTCATGACAATCCTGCAAGGTAGGCAGTAAAAGGATTATTCCTGTCTTACAGCAGAGAAAACCAAGTGACCGAACTAGGGTCACAAAGGTAGTAAATGTAACTTCATGGAAAGGAAAGACAGTGCTGGATTCCATGTAATGGAGTCCAAAAGACCTAGATTTGAATTCCAATTCAGAAGTTATCAGCCACATGGCTGACCCAGGACAACACACTTCTCTCTGGACCTCAGTTTCCTCAATTGTAAAGTAAGGCCTTTGATTCAACAATTCTTAAAGTTTCCTCGAGCTTTAAATTTTGGCGGTCAAGCATTGTACCTATATAACCTATATCAGATTGCTTGCTGTCTTGGGGATGGGAGAAGTAAGGGAGGGAGGGAGAAAAAATTGGAACACAGGGGCAGCTAGGTGGCGCAGAGATAGAACACCAGCTCTGAATTCAGGAGGACCCGAGTTCAAATCTAGTCTTGGACACTTAACACTTCCTAGCTGTGTGACCCTGGGCAAGTCACTTAACCCCAGCCTCAGAAAAGGAAAAAAAAAATAAATAAAAGAAAAAGAAAAAGAAAAAATTGGAACACAAAGTTTTATAAAAATGAATGTTGGAAACTGCCTTTACATGCATTTGGGAAAATAAAATACTACTGAAGGAAAAAAAAAATGTGTGTAGGGAAGATCATTGTAACGATCGTTCCATTCATTGTTTCCCTAGTGCCTAACATGGCACCTGGCCCATAGCACACATATAATAAATGTCTGGTTGAATACTACTTTGATCCTATAAAATGAAAGAAGTAGAAAGGCTCTTAAACACAAATCTTGTGTTATTTCCTCAATAACTAGAGCCCCAAATATTGCCCGTTGGATAGACAGTAAGAATTCCAAGGAGACAGGCTCAGAAAGGACAGTGGCACAATTTGCTTCAGGACGGCTTGCTCTGGGTTGGTATTGGTTGGGGACTGATTTTCCCAGGGTGCTCTCAAGTGAGTGTGAAGGCTCTGGGAACCCAAAGAGATGCAGAAAGCAACAGGCACACTGGGGAGTAGGGAGTAGAGGTTAATTTTTTTTTATCATGGTTGGGTTTGAGAGAAGGAATCATTCAAGGAGAATAGCCCAACCTCCAGAGTAGAAGGCATATCAGAAGCCATCTATTCTACATCATTCCTGAATACAAATTCTCTTGATAACTTCCCACAAGAAGTCACCAAGCCTTTATCTGAAGATCTCTGATAAAACCATCCCCTATCACTTAAGGAGAGATCTGATTGTTGGGAAGTTTCCCTTACATCAACCCTAAACGCTCTTCCCTTGAAGTTCTATCTGTGGGCCCTTTGGGACCAATCAGAACAAGTACATTGAAAAGGTAAAGAGGGAATCTGGAGAGAGTGACTGGTTTGGTAAAGAGCTGCAAGATTAGGCCACATGAGGATCTTCAGAAAGAACTGGAGATGTCAAACCAGAGACAAATAGACTTGGGGCACTATAATGGATAGAGCATGAGCCCTGAAGTCAGTGCAAATCCAGCCTCAGACACTTAACACTTTTTACCTATGTGACCCTAGCCAAGTCACTTAACTCTAATTTGCCTCTCACACACAAAATAATAATTAAAAAAGGCTTGAAGGGTCTTGATGACTATCAGTATCTAAAAATTGTTCTTTAGAGAAGAGCTTAGACTTATCAGTTTTGTCTAAGAGAATAGACACAGTAGCAGTAGGTGGACATCACAAAGAGGCAATCAGAGCTGTCCCAAAGTGAAGTTGATTGCCATTAGAGGCTATGTATTCTCCCTCACTCAATGTCTTCAAGCAGAGGTTTCCTGGCCTCTTGTCAGGGAGGTTGTTGAGAGGATGTTTTTGTTAAAGCCAGAAGTTGGCTCCCTAGTCCCTTCCAAATCTGAGATTTTGTCATTCCAGAAAAAAAAATGTTACACAGCCCAAGGTCACACAGCCATACTTTATTTCTTCGAAACTACTCTGGGCTAACTCTACTCTAAACGTCACTGCTGAATGTAACTATGGGAACTCAAAAAGAACAAAACACTAACCAGCAATTGAGGAATACCAACAGTAACATCACGCCATAATGCCTCTGGCTCACATATATAACACATGGTTAATCTCCAACTGGCTGCTGTTGCCTCTCTCACAGTCTGCTGGGATTCCCAGCTGGGAACGGAGTGAAACTTAGAGGGAAATTCTTTCCTTATTCTAATAAAGAACTTTCCTAGAAGTTGTCTCCCTCCTGCCTTGCCTAGGGACATCGGAGACAGCACTTCTCCTGCACCAACCTGGTTGCCAGTCACCAAAAAAGCCTATGCTGATGATATCAAGACTTCAGGAAATAAAAGGCAGCCCTAATGTTTTACTGACTCCCCTAGAGGCTGAGAACTAATTAAGACACAGTCACTGACTTTAAAGATCTAGTTAGGTAGTCTAGTTGTGGAAATACAAAATGAGGAGATTTACAGCATGTCTAGGAATATAACAGCTCAATAATATTTCTTCATAAGGGGATTGGAATATTTTATCATCGCATATCATAATCTGAGCAACAAACATACTTTGTCCACTTGGTTCTTCCTGTGTGGATGGTTATGCCAAAATTTTTTGAGTAGATGAGGCTTTCTACCAGGAGGCTCCACATGGGTCTGAGACTTGATATCTTCTTCAGGTAGGGGCATCTTAAGGACCTCATGATCTAGAGGAAAGCTCTTTTCAGCTTCGAGTCTTTGATGGTTCTCCTCCATCATAGAGGCCTTTGGTAAGCACATGTCTTTCTGCTTTATGTCTTGCCTAGTGATTATGAACAAAAGAGCAAACACCGCTATCTCTGTCTTCAAATCTTTCAAAGAATTTTGAATAATTTTGGTAAAGAGGTGACACTTTGTTGAAAGATAACCTTTAAAGTACTGTTTTGCATCAGTGAAGTGATTTATTTAATATTCAGCAAACTTGGATTTTTTACATCTGTGACTTAGTTATGTAATGGTAAAGATTTGGTCTGTTGTGGAATATTGAGAAAACCTACCAGATTGCTATTAGTAATTACTTAATTAAGCAGCCACTTAACTCTTTAGTGAATCTACCCTCTATGTGGACACAGATTACTAATCATAATCACTAGGCAAGACATTAAAGCAGATCATGAGAGTTTGTTAAAGATGTGTCTCACCTAGCTTTCTTTAACTAGATTTAATCTCTACCACTTATCTCTACTTTAGTTTCTTAAATTTAACAGTTTCAAAATACAGGCAAAGATAGTTCACCCTTGCAAAACCTTGTGTTCCAAATTTTTCTCCCTCTCTTTCCCCATCCTCCTCCCCTAGACAATAATCCAATATAAATTAAACATGTGCTGTTCTATACATAATTTCCACATTTATCATACACAAGAAAAATCAGATCAAAAGGAAAAAAATGAGAGAGAAAAACCAAGCAAACAACAACAAAAAAGATGAAAATACTATGTTGTGATCCAGATTCAGTCCCCATAGCTCTCTCTATGGATGCAGATGGCTTGCTCCATCACAAGTCTATTGGAATTGGCTCAAATCACTTCATTGTTAAAAAGCGTTTATCTCTGCTTTAGGAAGTTATACTCCTCATAATCTTCCACCACTCATCTCCATAAGATTTTACAAATAAGTTTATATTCTAAACCCCTGTGGCCTTTGGTCGCTATCTCTTTCTACTCAACAAGCAGTTCAAGTACTCATTGGTTGAGAGGCAATTTTAGGCTTTTCTAGTTTCTAGCTTGTTAAGGCAGTTGATTAACACTAGCTAATATTCTACCTAAAATAATTTGCATTCTATTTCTGCATTCGTTCTTCTACTATCATTTTTTTTATCAATAACTACTTTGAATAGATCCAAATTAAATAATTTCTTTTATACGTAGCTTCTCATTTTTATTCTTTTCTATGTTTCCTCTAACAAGTCAGTGGTCTGAATATATAGATAATTTATGAATGCTGAGTTTATTTTATTAATCAATCCATTAATTATTTATTTTAATTAATTAATTCAAATTAATTATCTAATTAATTAAATGCTTATTGATGATAAGAGTAAATAAAATTTAATTAGTTATTCTATTAAAATAGAATTCATTTGATTTTTTGTAATGTTATTCAGTGCTCATCGTGTTCATTACCTTCCATTTATTCTCTTGAAAACATTATTCATGACCATTAGGTATGAGGCTTCTATGTTGTCTGAGGAAGGTAGGTAGCACAGTGACTAGGGTGCTGAGCCTGGAATCAGGAAAACCTGAGTTCAGATGGGGCCACAAACACTAGCTGTGTGACTGCAGGCAAGTCACTTAACTCTTGTTTGCCTCAGTTTCTTCACCTGTAAAATAAGGATAATAACAACATCTACTTCATAAGGTTGCTGTAAAGATCAAATGAGATAATAACTGTAAAGTGCTTAGCACAATACCTGGCACATAGTAAGCACTATATAAATGTTTGCTGTTATTATTATCATCATCATCTCTTCATTATCATTATTCTTTATCCCTCAATCATGATCTCCAATTTTGGTCACCATCTTCATATTTGCATTGAAATAACTAAATAACAAAAAAAAAAAAAAACCCACTGATTTAATTTATTCTCTATAAAAAATTTCAATAACCTCTTCATCTTTGTCACAAATATCAACATAGATGCTGCAAATATTTTCTAATTTTTACAAATGCTATACTTATTATGATGAATGTTAATATATGTTCAAACATCCCATGAATGACATTTCTTGCTGCCTTTGGATATGTAATAAAAACCAACCTTACCAATTCCTTTATCTGCCTTTACAGTGAGAATCTATGGACCATCTTTCCACTTACCTGCACTTCCTTTCTTCCTGCTGGTTTTAGTTAAAGCAGGAACGTCAAGACGGATATGATTCAGTCCCTACGGAATCACATATTAGACAGTGCACAAGGATTTCACATCTGGAATATCAACAGCTAAGGGTAAGGCTTGCATATGGTCTAAAACTATGTGCTTCTTTGTTACTGCTTTAAAAAAATAATAACAATAACAATCTTACTGAAGACCATATCTTACACGTGTAACATAATAACAACTATATTTGTCTTCATATATGCATGTTAGGCAGATCTGCATTTAGGCAACACTTTATGCTTCTGGTATTCCTTTCCTTGCTCTATCTCATTTGATTATGATAACTGTTATGGCAGGGCAGGTAATATAATTATTATTGTCTTTCTTTTAAAGATGAGGCACATGAGGATGATTTGTCCATAGAGAGAAAGCTAGCAAGTATCCAGGCCACAAATCAAACTCAAGGATTTTGGCTCCAATGCTGATTCCCTACACTGAGGATGTGATGTGAGTGACATCCTTGAAGACAGAATTGATCAATCTTTGGGGCATAAAAGGTAATTACTACAGTTTTATGAGGTTGTAGACGGTTGCTGGCTCTTTGCCTGGTTAATATTTAAATAGATCAAAATAGTATTCACAGAACAACCATATAGTTAGAATTTATAACAACAAAAATGATATTTTGGGTTAAGGATGATAATATATAATTACAACAACCAAAAGAACCAACCAAATCCTATCCAATGGTCCCTTAATTACTTATGGGTAATATAAATTATCTGTCCTATGTGGAGGGTCAATCTTTAGAACATGGGCAAAATATTTCTATTTGATTTCAAGTAAGCAACAAGCAGAGCCTTTTCTAAGTGAAAACTTGGAGAAATAGTTTTGTGGCTACACATAATAGAGGGAGGGGCTGGGACTTTGTGATGATGAAGTCTTTTCATTGGTTGTGGAGGTGAAAGAATTGACTACTCAGGGATTATTGAGCTTGAGTAAATGGTAAAGGAGCTATCTCTCATGGCTGTAATGCATTCTATTTAAAAACCCTTTAGAATTTCTGGCTTCCTTTAAGATCCAGCTAAAGCATCACTTTTTCTAGGAAACCTTTCCCAGTCCAACTAGTGCTGCTAGTGTCATTTCCTGTAAGATTACCTTCCATTTACCACTTATCTTTCATCTACTCTGTATTTATCTTGTATGTACTAATGTATATGTTGTCTTTTTCTCTTAGACTACCAACCCCATGAGGTCAAAAGCTACTTCTGCTTTCTCTTCGTATCCCAATGTTCAGAACAGTAACTGACAAACTGTAAGTACTCACTAACAGCTTGCTGATTGCTTAATTCCAAGATGGAAGTGACCCTGTGAGTTTGGGAGATCCAGAGACCACACCAGTGTCTTTGGTGATTTGCTGAACAGACATGGCCAATGCCAGTGAAAACAGCTACAGATATATTCAGAAAGACAATCACCCTAGGAAGGTAGCAAGTTCAGGGAGTGTGACCCCTTGTGGTCCAGAAAAGTCCTTGCTCTGAACTTTATAACAGTGACGGAGAGCTCAGCAGAGAGCTACACCTAAGGGAGACTTCATGGGGAGCCCACAAAGTAGGAAAACACTTCCAGAGTGAGGAGTGGGGGGTACACTTTGGCCCTCTGTGCTCTCTATACAAGAGCTTCATTACCTTTGTACTTTAAATTTCTCATGGGAGAGTATGTCTCAGGCTTGGGGGGATGTTTTAGTACGCATTATTGTTGCTATACCAACTTAATAAATAGCTTTTCTAAAAGCTAATTAAGTCTATTGGGTGATTGTTAGTGGGAAACACATTGATGAGGGCTCATAAGCAGCAGAAGTAGAAGAAACCTAGATCCTCAGGATAAAAAATCCTGAAGAATAATAGCACTTAGCAATCCTCTATAGACCTGAACCATCAAGACAAATGGGAATTGGGAGAATGTAATCCAGAGGAAGTGTAAAATATGTATCCATTCAACATAAGGTAACTAGTGCTTTTATGGAGAAATCATTATCTCTTTTCATATGTACATGTTAACTGCTCAAAGGGAAATCATTCATTTTGTGATGAAATACTTAAAAATACTAAAAGCTTTACCTTGTATAATACATAGGAAGAGACCTTATGAATTAGGTAAATAGAAAATGTGGTTTAAAGGGAGGAAAAAAAATTCTGGGAGTCTGACTGATACCAAAGAAATCCTAGATGCCCAACAGCTACTAACTTCATGTGAAGCCCAGCTGAAAAATGGTCATTGCTACTTACAATCGTCGAGTATGGAGAAGTTACGGCAACACATCTGTTGCATAAAGATGGTTTGATTTTGACTCTTTGGGTGGTGCTAATAGATGCAAATGTGACATGTAAATGGCCTCCCCCTAGCTGGGTATTCACAAAATTAATCTCTACCTCTGTTGAGTAATTTTTTAGTTGTGTCCAATTCTTCGTGACCTATTAGGGGTTTTCTTGGCAAAGACACTGGAAGGATTTGCTATTTCCTCAGATGAGGAAATTGAAGCAGGCAGAGTAAAGTGACTTGCCCAGGGTCATATAGCTAGTAACTGTCTGAGGCTGGATTTAAACTCAGGAAGATGAGTCTTTCTGATTCCAGGCCCCATACACTATCCACTGGGTCATGTGGCTAACCAAATCTCTATGTAGGGGGTCCAAGTAAGGAAGTAACCAATCATCTCCCTCCAAAAAAAAAAATAGATCAGGCTGCTAGGAGAGAATCTGCAAAGCACCAAAATCTAAGGTAGAAGTTGGGCAGTGGGGTGGATGGATAAGATTAGCTTTTGAAAAAAGAGTTTTAGGCCAGTGGTTGATGCTAGATCAGGAAGCAGAAAAATTCAGAGAGAGCTAAAGAAGTGAGAATTCATTTGACTGTTTCTCTAAAACCTCTGTCTTAATAGTGGCTGCTGGCATTCCTATAACCCCTTGCCCCTACACTGATGAGCTGATGTGATCTGCTGTGACCCCATTCAAACCTGGCCCTTCAGGCTGTGGGCTCCTACAGTAACGGAGGACAATCCAGAATACTCCAGTTTATCCTACTAAAAGTGTTCCTGCTAAAAAATATTGATTATGGGATGCTGCTGGGAGTACTAGGAAGGTTCTCACAAGACCTTTGCCATTAGATCACTCTTGCCAGAAGACACATCCCCTAGTGTGGTATCAATCTGGATGCCAGCCAGGAACCAATCTTCCCAGACTAAAATATCTGGCCCAAGCATAGCAGGAACATTTTTTATTATGTATATACAATTCTGACCGGATGAATTACCTGTATTTACACGTACGCATAGGGTAGGGGTAGGGGAAGATGCTGTTATTTTGGACAAATCGTTGTCCCCAAGAGTCCTAAAAGAAATACCTGAATCACAAATTGCAATTTGTAGCTCACTCTGGGTAATGAATCATCGGATAGAATTTCATTTTTTGGATTTAAAGAGAGTTAGTGTTGATCTATGAAGCCAGATGATTTAAGAAATTGAAGCAGTAACAAGGAAATTGCTTCTCTCTTGTGTGGCAAAATGCTTTATAGGAGGTTTTGGCTTTATTTCTTAAAATGGATTTATAATACCTTTTCTCTCCTCCTCAAGGCTCAAGGAAGCCTCTTTATGCTAATGAATCCTAAATGGCTGTCCAATGGACTTCTTAATGTCTAGTTCAGATGGTATAATCAAGAATTTTTAATCCCCCAGGAAATATAGATGAATATCCATTTCCTATCTTACTTTCCCCCCCTTGACATTTTCATTAAACTACATGTAATAGGATTTCTAGTCGAGACAGCCAAGGCAGGGGTTCAAAGGGTCCTCTGCCCTTCATTTTGGGGACTGTTTTTTTTTTAACCAGATCTGTGATTTCTTTGATATAAGGAACCCCTAGTGAAGAAACCCTCTCTACCAATGCAGATCTGCTGCTGTTTTACAGTTTAGAGAATTTTAGGGAGCTGTCATAGGCGGCAATGAGTTAAGTGATTTGTCCCAAGTCACACTGCTGCTACGACAGAGACAGGACTTTCTAACTTGGAAGCTAGCTCTTAAACCTTGGTGCCCTAATACCTCCTTAAGCCTTTTATAGTCTTCTCAAAAAGCAACTAACTCACTGCAACATCAAAGAGAAAGAAAACTACTTAGAAAAGGTACATAAGAAATGTTTTTAAAAAGAGAAATGGGCAAAGGGATAAAGGGCACTTGCATAATTTTTAAACAACATTATAGGCCTCTTTTGCTAGAAGATCTCCATGTTGGAGATCTCACTTCCTCCAGAGGCAGCCCATACTTCAGCAGGGGTGGGCTGGCTCTCTTCAAGAGAAAGGCTTTTGAGGACATCAAACTTCAATTTGTTTCTTTGTAACTCCCACCCATAGTTCCTGGTCCTTTTATCTTAGACCAAACAAACAAAACAAATGAAAACCCTCTTTTCCTGTGACAGCCTTTTGGTAATTACCCTACTTCCCCTATGCCTTCACCTCTGCAAATTAAACAGGACAAGTCCATTCAGCCCCTCTTTATATCTAGGATCTCAACCCTGGGCAAGTCACTTAACCCTGTCTGCCTGTTTTCTCATCTGTAAAAGGAGCGGGAGAAGGAAATGGCAAACCATTCCAGTATCTCACCAAGAAAACTCCAAATGGGATAACAGAGTACAACACCTGAAAAAAGACTGAATGACAAGGAATTTTTATCATCTTGGTTGCTGTCCTCTAGATAATCTCCACTTTATCAATGTCCTTCCAAAAATGTGGCACCCAGATCTCAGCCATAGATGCCAGCTGTGTACGATCAAGCCACAGGACGGCAAGACCAAGCACTGCCTAGTCCAGGATACTACTCTGCTAAGAATAAGGCCTACAGAAGTAGGTGCTTTTTTGAGCCACGTAGTGCCGTTAACTTTTGACTGGGTACTCTATTAAAAAGTTGGTATGGCAGGAGAAAGGTATTTGGACCAAGGTTCACCACAGGGGTAGAATTGGTACATGTTCTTGTTTCCTCCTTTAAAAAAAAGATACACAATATGAGTACAGCATGGCTGACTTCTTGTTGCTCTTTCCCCTAAGACCTCAAATGATAGATAATAAATGAAACTGAGTTTCTATAACTTCACAAGAAAGCAAACCACTGAATTTAAAAGTAGATTCATTTTTTTGAGGCAATCAGGGTGAAATGACTTGTTAAGGGTCACACAGCTACAAAGGTAGATTCTAATGACTCGTATCTGAAAAGGCTGACACAATTCTAGATGCCACAAGACTGACACAGTTCAAAAGGGCAGATGATAAAGAATGGCAGCCATCACCTGAGAAATACATAGTGAGCTCCACATGCAGAACAGTCATACCTTTTTAAATGTAGCCAATGTGTGAATCTGTTTTGCTTGACTATGTATACTGGCTATAAAATTTTCATTTCTACCCCTGCCCCTTTCTCAATGAGCTGTGAGAGTGAGGAGAGAAAATAAATGCTTATTAAGTGAAAAAAATTAATTAAAAAAAGAATTATTTTGAAATTCAAAACAGTCAACAATGAGCATCATTGAAAGATACAGCAATCTGCTGACGTTGAAGGGAGAAATAGCAGCATGGATTTGAGAATTTGGTAGATAGTCCTATCTCGTCCATAGTAAGGGTGATTTGTACACCTTTACAGTTTGTATGCTATATGTTTGTGTCTGTCTGTCTGTCTGTCTGTCTGTCTCTCTCTCTCTCTCTCTCTCTCTATATATATATATATATATAAATATATATACACATACACTCATATATATATATATGTATATATGGATAGATATAGACTCATACATATATGTGTATATAGGGAAATATATGTATAGAAATACATGTGTGTATATATATATATATACACATAAATATATCTCTCTAGATATAACTATAGTTATAGGTACAGACAGACACACATATCCCACCTGAAAATTGGCCTTTGCAAGCTCCAAAATGAACAAGCTACTTATTAAGGTAAGCCCACGGAGGCGGTATTTTCAAAAGGTAAAGATGTCCCCAGAACATGTCAGTGCATCCTGGAAATCATTAACAGTGTGTGGTATTTTCAAAGGCCACACTAACCTTTTCGAGCACGAAACATGCAAAAAGGAATAGATTTCCTCACCATTTGGAGAGAAAAGGAATCTCTTTGATGCTTATTTTTATTTGCTCATGGCAAATTGGCTCTGTGGTGCTAGTGAGGGGTGTAGTTGGGGGGTGGGGGAAATGAATCCTCAGTGTTTCAGCAAGCGATTCACTTAAAATGCTATCAAGAATCATGTGTGCTATTAAAGGGAAAAAACAAACTGATATCACACCAAGGCAAGAATCGAGACAGGTCATCGATTTGCTTGTGTTTGGGGAAATTCTTTTTTTTTAAATGTGCATTCTTCACTGTTCATAACGGAGGCTTGGGTTCTGTCAAATCTTTTTCTTTCCTTTTTAGTCTTAAGCAAATGTCTGTTTCCACAGGATTAGTTTAATCGAGCTATTTGCAACATCGTCATCTTCTGCTTTGTGGAATTGGGAGATCTGGGTTTGAGTTCAGCTCTGTTATTTGCTAGAAGCTCAACCTTGATTAAGCCATATAATCTCTCCAGGCCTCAGTTTCCATATCTGTACCATAAGGACCTGGGATTTTAACAAAATCTTCTATTGATATAAACAAATTCGATTCAACAAACATTTATTATAGGATCAGAAGGTTCATAGAGCTAGATTTAAGAAGGAGGGACTTAAGAGGTTATCTAGTTCAACTGCCTTAATTTTACAGATGAGAAACTGAGGCCCAGAGAGAATGCTTAATCAAGATCACACAGCTAGCAAATCTATCATTGTAATTATGGAAGGTAGAATTTAAACCCAAATTTTTCTGACTCCAAGGCCAGTGTTCTATTCGTTACATCACAACCTCTCCATTTTAATAGATTCAGAGTCATTACAGGGAAACCATTGTCCCCTATAAGCACTGGGCAGCCATACCTTTCCCAGCTACATTGTATATCCTAAACAGCAACATCTCAGCACCCAATCAGTGATAGGGATTTACACTTCTCTGGGAGGATCATATATGGTTCCATTTGAGTTTTTTTGGTAGGATTTTTAGGACCAATTACATGCTGGCCTAACTCTTCATAAGCATCTTCAAGAGGTTTTTTTTTCCTTTCTTTTTCTAGTGGTTTGGTCCCTAATCACCCAACAGTTTGTGAGCAATTATCCTTAAGAGTAAGTCTAACTGAGAATCCAATTGTTATTTTGCTTTTCATTACTGCC
This sequence comes from Sminthopsis crassicaudata, assembly GCF_048593235.1. NCBI lineage: Eukaryota > Metazoa > Chordata > Mammalia > Dasyuromorphia > Dasyuridae > Sminthopsis > Sminthopsis crassicaudata. The sequence continues at coordinate 45,940,336 of NC_133623.1, read as the reverse complement.
ATTTAACTAGTGCTTTGCCAAACTTTCGCAAAAATATCTTCTTTATTCCCCCAAACCCTGGAGAGCAAAGTGCATACACAGAAGGCTGCCCAGGATGAGGACTATCTTGGAAATCATGCCTTATCAGGATGTTTGGAGAAGTTCATAATAATGAGAGTTTATGGCATTTAATGTTTGCAGAGCACTTTATTATATATCATCTTACTTAAGCTTACAGCTACTGTGTGATATTATTATTATTCCCATTTTACAGAGGAGTAAACCGAGGATCAGAAAGATTACATAATTTGCCCATAGACATCCAAGTGATAGCTTTGTGAGGCTGGATACAAATCTGAGTTCAAATACTGAATTCCACTACTCTACTATGTCACTGCCTCAAATTAGGGGTTATTATTTTGGAGAAAAGAAAGTTTTAGTTGGGAGGAAGGGGTGGGACTAGTTAAGGGATATGATCAGTCTTGTCAAATATTTTATTACAAGCTGTCAGAGGAAAGAGAGCTTAGGTTTGGTTCAGCTTTGTTCCTGGGGGCAGAACTAGGAACTGGCAAGGAGGCTTAACTATAAAGGAAGCAATTCAATCTGGAGCTGCCTTGGGAGGTGACAGGATCATTGAATTTAGCTATAAAAGGGACTGCAGAGATCATCTAGTGCAGAGCTGGCAAATATTCACCCACTACACTCCAAAGGGCGGTCCGGACCAGATTCAAATGTCGATGGGAAAGAGTTACCGAAATAAAAATACTATAAAACGTAGATGATGTGGCATTTTAAAACTAAGTTAATAGAAGGTCCTCAGGGATCTATCTCTGTGTATGGATTAGTGACCCTCATTTCTATTTGAGTTTGACACCACTAATTCAGTCCAAGCCCTTTATTTTTGACAAAGAAGGAAACTGACAAAGGAGGAAGGTGATGCAAACTTCCTAGAGTTACCCATCAGATCACAGACATAAAGCTGGAAGGGACTTCAAAGGTTATTTAGCCCACCCCTATCATTTTTGTAGAGGAAGAAACTGGAGCCCAGATATTTTAAGTGGCTTTTCCAAGGTCATACACAGCATTTAGAGCTGGGGAGGGACTTTCAAGTCATCTAATCTACCTACTCATTTACAGAGGAAGAAACAGTTCATGATAAGAGCAGACATTTCTTAAATACTACCAAGCCCTTTCCTCACAACAGACCTCTGAAGTAAAAAGTGAGGAGAGGGGGAGAGACACAGAGACAGAGACACAGACAAAGAGAGAGGAGGAATGGACAGAGAGAGAGAGAGAGACAACAGACAGACAGACAGACAGAAAGAGAGAAACAGACAGAGATAGGGACACAAAGAAAAAGAGACAGAGAGAGAATCAAACAGAGACAGAAGAGAAAGAGACAGAGACAGAAAGAGAGAAACAGAGATAGGGACACAAAGAAAAAGAGACAGAGAGAGAATCAAACAGAGACAGAAGAGAAAGAGACAGAGACAGAAAGAGAGAAATAGAGACAGAGACAGAAACGAGAAACAGACAGAGACAGAGACAGGGAGACACAGAAAGAGATAAGAGGGAGGAGAGAGGGAGAAAGCTAAAAGCTTTCGAATACTATCTATATAAACAAGACTTTCACCTGTCAGTGAAGAGTTCCACAGCAGGTGCTGCTCTGGCCTAAATAACATCCATCCCTAGTCAGTCCCAGCTCAGGGAGTCTAGGAAACCACCCCATCAGCTGCTCCACTCCCTGCCTCACCTCACAATGAGTCCCAGGGCTCTGCAGATGAATGGTGGAAGCCCTCCCCAACTACCAAGCACGCCAAACGCTTGTCAGCACAAATCACTTCTCCCACCAGGAAAATACTCTGGAGGATTCATACGTGACAATCCCCCAAGAAAGAATTCTTTCATCCCCTAAGATGGTTGGATCTTAGTTAGGAAGGTATGGGAGGCACTACGGCATAGGGGCAGGAGCACTGCATTTGGAGTTGGAGGACCTACCCACAGTTCACGGCTCTGCTCTCCGTGACTTTTTGAGTGGCACTGGCCAGGTCATCTGTTCTCTCTGAGCCACAAATGCTTTTTCTATTTTAAATGAAGGATTCAGACTATACTGGTGGTATCCCAACTCAAATAGGAATAGGGACCACCAAATTATACATAAGGATCCCTGCCAGATGCATATTGCCTTAGAAAATCACATATTAACATCATCTATATCCTATAATGTTTTTATTTATTTTGTTACATATTTCCCCAAGACACTTTAATTTGGATTGGGTGTGAAGACTTCTCTACTAGATGATCTCTAAAGTCTCTTCTGGCTTTAGATGTGTGACCCTATAATTAGAAGCTTAAAGAAAAAAGGAATTTTTTAAAAAGAGAGATTCTATTATAAGTTTCTAGGTTGGACCTATCAATATTTCAAGGGCAAGGATATTAGAAAACATTCTAATGCTCTCCAAAATAATAGCAATAGTTCTATCATGATACCATGACATTTTCCTTTTGTGTAACTCATTTTCTCAAGGAAAAAGTACAGCAGTCAACCACAGAAAGTCAGAGTCAAAAGGAAGAGATTCATAGAATCACAGAATGATCTGAAAGAGACTAGATTGAAAGTTCCTTGTCAGAAAGTCATCTGTTTTTAAAATATCCCCAACATTAAGTATTATTTATAGTGAAATATTTAGAATTATCTCCTTATTTTAGAATTGAGAAAAGCAAGGTCCAGGGAGAACTGGCTGGCCCCAAGTCACACAGTTAAGTTAATAGCAGAATCTGGGCTCTACCAGGTTGCCCAGCTCCATATTTGATCAAATTACATGGACCACCTACCTATGCTAATTCACCATGATCCCAACTGCCTTGAGCCTCGTTTTTAAAGGAAACAATTTATCATCTTTGTTTTTTCTTTCCTTTATGGCCATAGACATCCAAAAGGAAATTGCCTAATTCAGTGCTGTGGTTGAGATTTTGTCTTCAGTCAAATTGGACACTAAAGATTTGCCACAGGGATGCTATTTGTTTGCAAGTGAAAATCTAGGCAGCGTTCCTACTCCTAAGGAGGGTGGAGTGGAACAGTCACTGAAGTTTAAATCCCAAACCCCCAAGCCAAGATCTTACAAGGGCCCTCTTCCTGCTGGGCTCTTCCTGCCTACTTATCTACTTATCCTTCCCTGAGAAGCATTTCTGGACACGATTTGGTGTTCTGGGGAAGGGATAGTGCTATGATTTAATAATGTTCTCTAACGACAATATTTTAAACATTTTTTCCCAGAAATCTGTTCATTTTTCTTTTTAATGCATTTTAAAAATCAATGCACTATTATGTAACGAATTACAGGCTTGGATAAGCTTTCTCTCTCTCTTTCTCTCATATTCTCTTTAAAATATACTTCCACTCTCTATATGATCTGCCAGAGGAAATGGCAGCTTGTGCTGGCTCACCCTCGTTCCAAAGGGAGGCAGCTTGGTACTGTGGGTATATAATTGCCTTGGGAATCAAGAGGCCTGGATTCCAGTCAAGGCTCTCCTACCAATTAACACTCTACTCCTGCTTCCTCATCTGTAAAATTAATGAGTTAGACTAAATGATCTATAAAGACATGTCCAATTCTAACACTGCATAGTAGAAAGAATAATGGACTTAGGGCAAGGCCCAGCTCTTTTTATTACCTGTGTGACTTTGGGCAAGGAATTCAACCTCTCGAGGTCTCATTTTCCTAATCTGTAAAATGAGGGAATTTGACTAAATTATTGCTAAGTTTCCTTTGTACTCTGAATCTTAGGATCCATTCAATGGTTTTGCATTCTCATACTGGCTATTGCCCTGTAGATATGTGTGTGTCTGTGTACATGTTTCTTTCCTGTAAATATATAATTAGACACACACACACATATATATGTGTATATGTATATATATATATATATATATATATATATATATACATATACACATATATAGTCTCTATACACACACACACACACACACACACACACACACACAGATATAAAACAAATTGAGAAAATGCAAGGCATAAGGGACAGAAAGTATAACCTATGGAAAATCTATCCCATAGATAGAGTATTGGATTTAGCAACAATAGTTGCTTTACAGCCTGATTTCTTTTAGTCATTGTGCAGAATCCCCACCTCTACTATACATCCTGGCTATGTTATATGACCTTGGGCATGTCACTCCATTTTAGTGCTCTGGGTAAAAGGTGTCAAACTCCAGATTAAAATATAAACAGAAAATGTCTGACAAAATAAACAAAAGGACAATACAACATAGATAATGTTAATATGTGGTTTTCTAAGTCAGCAGGCTAATATGGTCTAGTGGCCCCCTATCTATTTTAATGTGACACCACTAATTTAAATAGTAAATTAAAAAAATCAGGCTGGTCAGATGCTAAATTTCATTGAATCTGGTAAAAATGTACCCATGAAGTTAGAACCCTTAGAATCCTAGTTCTGAAACTTGTTACCTGTCTTTGTGTCCATCTCACATTCTGGGCCTAAATTTTTGGCTGTGATTTCCTCAAAGGCTCCTGAGTTACATCTCAAGAGCCATCTAGCTCAAGCTTCAAGACTCTCCTATATGATATACCCATCAAATGGTCTTCCATTCCATGAGGGGAAATCGACCACATCCTTAGGAAAACATTTCATTTCTAGAAATCTCTAATGGTTTCCTTTCATTTCATATGCCCCCAAGGCAATGTAAATTGGAGCTCCCAGAGATGCCTTTTAAAATGCATCAGGAGGCTGCCAGTTTAAAAATCAGGAGAAACTCTCAAAACAATTTGCATAGTTGGTTGCATTCAGGCTCATTAAGGAGACAACACCTATAAGGTAAGATATAGGTGTGGATGGAGAAAACTAAGACAGGTAGACAGACTCACCAGAAAAGGAGGTCTCTGGAAAAGGAGTAGTAATGAAAAGGATTGTGCAACTTTCAGGGAATGACAATACAGGATCCTTTGGGATCCTATATTGCCATGGCCTTTGAGACAGTATCCTTCAACAAATGAAACTGGTAACTGGATGCAACATGGAGCTTGAAAGGAGGAGGGTGCAATTCCACCCTCAAGGCAGTAGAGGGGATTGTGAACAAAAGCCATAGAGAAGGAGCCTAGGACATAGAGGGGTGACAGCTATAAAGACTGTGACTTTTTGACATAGACATAGGAAATAGATAAGGAGCTTCTTTCCTTTCTTTGGGAAGACAGGAGAAAGAAGAAGGAACCCAGGCACCTGCACCACATATGTACTGGCAACCTAGAGAAGATAAAGCTGGAGTCTATCTGTTGTCCCATAGATCACAACTCCTAAGTTTGGCATATGGCATTGAGATTCTAGTAAGATGCAATCAATCACCATCCTCCTTGCTCGAATGTGTATGTGGCTAGATATTTATGGTGTAGTATCGATAAGTACATTCTCAATTTATAGAAGCTATTTTTGAGAAGATTTACACGTTTGTTTTGAGCTAGAAATTTCCCCCAAATGGTCCACATGCATTCTAACTCTGTAGTTTATAAATAGTGTTTGTTTCTCAAACACATCCGTGTGTTTTATTTAGGGGTTCAGTTTTGGTAGCATCCTATAATCTAGTGCAAATGCTGCTGGGGAGTTTAAAAGGATTGGCTTCAAAGGGAAAGTTGGCAAACACTCCATTCCCTATGACCCTTCAAAATATCCAATAGTAATAATTCACCTTTTATGCCCTCTGTATACAATGACACCTTGGGAAATAGTCCTTCTTTGCACACTTTAATGTCAGTGATGTTCCCAGCTAGTAATCAATGCATATGGTACCCTCTTTTACTGCCTTGTTTTTCAAGAGCTATAGCATCTTGATATATGGTACAGATGTACTCTTGGAAAATTGTCTCCAAGATAAAAGTCCACCTATTGAACCTTATTTTCCAATAAGTTACACTAAAAATTGGAGATATATTCCCATTCCCGAGGTCCTGAATCCCACAGTGATGATAGTAGCATTAGAGACTGAAAATTCCACAAACAGGGACTTAATATAATATCCATTTCCCTGATTTTGAAATATAATTGCATCAAAAAAAATCCACATAGTGGGAGATACCTACAAAAATGTTTTTTTACCCACCTCTTTCTGGTTTCTGATTCTAGGGCATATTTTTAATCTACTTCAGGAAGAACACATCCCCACCATACTCATTAGCCTTCTGCATCTTGGTTCAGAGTGGTACTAAATCAAAAGCTAGTTTGGAAGAGGGAGCTTTCTCTGGGTCCATTCACATTGTTATTTCTCTAAAGGAATTAATCAAGTTTGCTCTACGTGACCTCCTTGGTATAAATCTATCCTGGTTGTCTTTAATGAATCTCTGCATGTCAGAGTACCCTCCAATTTTGTCATCAATTAATGACCCTAGGAATCTTCCCAATATGTAATTCAGATTTTAGCCCTGTAGTTACCTAAACTCATTCTCTATATAATGACAATCACATAATCTCAGTCTTGGATAAGGGCTCATCTAATCCAACCTATGCTCAAATAGAAATCCCCTCTATGTCATCTCCAATAAGCGATCATTCAGTGACAAGGATTCCACCATCTGCCAAGGCTGCCCATTCCATCACAGGGCAGCACTGAATATTAGGAAGTTTTTTTTTTCTTTCATGAAGCCAAAATTTGCCCTTTTGTGATATTCATCAATCAGTCCTATTTTTGCCTTCCTGGACCAAGTGCAAGAAATTTCATGCTTCCCCATAATAGTCATTCAAATGATTTGTATACTTTCCCTCCTCCCGTACTCCCAGGTGTTTTCTTCTCCAAGATATAAAGTCAGTTCTTTTTTTTTTTGCAACAGTATTTTGTTTTTCCAAATACATGTAAAGATCGTTTTCAACATTCATTTTTGTAAGACTCTGTGATCCAAATTTTTCTCCCTCCCTCCTTTTCCTACCCTTTCCCCAAGACAGCAAGCAATCTGATAAAGGTTAAATATGTACAATTCTTTTAAACATATTTCCGTATTTGTCATGTTATGCGAGAAAAATAAGACCAAAAGGAAAAAACACAAGAAAAAAAAAAACAAACAAAAAAATGAAAACACTATGCTTTGACCCACAGTCTCCATAGTTCTTTCGCTGCATGGGGATGGCAATTTCCATCCCAAGTCTATTGGAATTGTTTAATCACTGTTGAAAAGAGCCAAGTCCATGACAGTTGATCATCACATAATCTTGTTGCTGCTGTGTACAATAGTCTCTTCATTCTATTCACTTCACTCAGCATCTCTTAATGTAAGTCTTTCCAGGCTTTTCTGAAATCAGCCTGCTTATCATTTCTTATAGAACAATAATATACCATTACATTCATATGCCATACCTTATTCAACCATTCCCCACCATTCACTCAATTTTCAGTTCCTTGCCACTACAAAAAGGGCTGCTACAAATATTTTTGCACATGGGGGTCCTTTTCCCTCTTTTATGATCTTTTTGGGATATGGATCCAGTAGTGACATTGATGCATCAAAGGGTAGCCCTTTGGGCATGCTTCCAAATTGCTCTCCTGAATGGTTGGATCATTTCACAACTCCACCAATAATGTTTGGGTGTTCCAGTTTTCCCACATCCCCACTAACATTTGTCATTACCTTTTCCTTTCATTTTAGCCAAATGAGAGATATGAAGTGATACTTCAGAGTTTCTTAATCTGCAGTTCTCGAATAAATAGTGATTAAGAGTATTGTTTTTTCATTAGACTAGAAATGGCTTTAATTTCTTCATCTGAAAATTGTTCATATCCTTTGATCATTTATCAGTTGGGGAATGATTTATATTTTTATAAACTTGAGTCAGTTCTCTAAATATTTTAGAAATGGGGCCTTCCTCAGAAATACTGGCTATAAAAATTTAAAGCCAGTTCTTTTAACAAATTTTACATAGACTATTCCAATTAAAGTCTGCAGGTACTGGGATCCTCAAGCTTTGTTCCTAGTCTACTTGGACAAGTATAAACCTTGAATTAACTTTTTAATCTGTAAGGTTTAAATCTAAGGTGCCAAGCTGATATCCCCTATAATTGAGAGGAGAATGGGGAAATGAGGTAAAGAGAGAGAATTTTCAAATGGGACTCCTTAACCTACCAATATAATGGCATACTTAGTGTGCCTTAAGATATGATGAATATGAAGCGTGCAGAGAAACATAAGAAGAATATCTATGAACCAATGCAAAGTGAAATAAATAGAACCAAGAAAACAATATATGGGACTATAACAATATCAATGCTATCACAAAGTGGAAATCAGCCTCTCAGTAACAAAAAATCAGTGAAGGCTGAGAGAATCGATAATGAAAAATTACCCCCTCTTAACACAGCAAAGTAAGTTACTAGGGCAGAATACTGAATGTCTTTTCAGTCTCCAACTGGGTGTTTGGGTTTAAATGTTCTTTGTTACAATGGTGGGTTTAATTTTAAGTGCAAGAGGCTGATAGAGCCAGCAAATGACTATCAAATAAATTCAAAAGGCATCAATGAAAACATTGGTTAATTTATATATGAAACAGAAATATTCCCTGGAATATTCTAAATCAATCATATTCAAATGAATCTGTGATCTCATAGACTGGGCTCCCTCTAATGATACAGATGCCAATTAGTCTACAATTGCCCACCCTGTGTGACTCTTGTCCATATTCTCCCATTAATTTGCTTTTTTTTGCTGATGCAAATGGGGTTAAGTGACTTATCCAGGGTCACACAGCTAGGAAGTGTTAAATGTCTGAGACCAGTTTTGAACTCAGGTCCTCCTGACTTCAGGGCTAGTGCTCTATCCACAATTATATCAACTAGCTGCCCCTTCCCATTAATATGCAACAGGGAGTCCATACAATGGTCCAGAGGCCTTCCTTGCTTTGTCATGACATCAAGACGGTAGGTACAATGAAACATTCTAGCTATATCCCTGTCATTGCTTGTTCTCATCACATGACCTGCCCATTTCCTCTTCGTCACTATTCCCCAATGATTTTATATTGTGGCTTGCTCATGCCCACTAAGCACCTTTCCATTTTTCTCCATGAAACTCATCTTTAGTTTTTCAGCTTCAGTGATATCCCATGTCTTTCTGCCCTACAGCAACATAGACAAAATGTTAATGACAAGATCAACCTCTGTTTCAATGGGAAGCTTGGGATCAATAAAAGAAATCTAGCTCATTTTCTTCTTTTTTCAACTCTGGTCCCAGCTCATTTTCCATCTCTATGCTATCTATGCTATTGGTGAAGTCCTATAGACTGGCTATCCAAATGCTCATTGAAATTGTGACAAGAATTAGTCATCATTCATTTGGTCTTTCCTCTCTGGATAGACAGGCCAAACCCATTTGGGAGACTGCATCAGTATTTAAAGAGTTTCCGCAAGGTCCGGGGAAATGACATGGGATTGATAGAGTCAACACAACATGTCATTCACAGCTGGAAGAAACTACCATCCATAGCGTACCTTTCTTCAATCTGGATTGGGCACTGGACTCCCTCCATCACCTTTGGCAAGTGCACATTTCCTGTTTTAGACTGTGCCTGATATTTATTATCAGAAGGTCAATGAATAAGGTTATTTTTGTTGTTCACACCTGAGTATAAATCAATCTCATCTGCTTGCTGTTCTCACTAGGTGGTATAATACAAAGATGAGGGAGACAGGTTGGTGTGCTGAAAAGAATGTCGGATCGGGAGATGGTCAATCTGATTTAGCTCTGTCACTTTCTATGTGTGTGAAGTGGGGCAAATCCCCTTAGCTCAATGCTCCTAATTCATCTGTAAAGTGAGACAGACCGGATTACAGAATCTCTACAGTACGTTCTCTCTCTAAATCAAGGATCTAAGAGTCAAGAGACCCCTTTTCTAGTCTCAAATATGTCAGTGACTCCTTGTAAAGTTAAAGCTAAATTATTTTCCCTCTCTGGACCTCAGTTTGCCCTAGTGAAAAAATTGAAATAATATTGAATTATGTGAATTCAAATGACATGATGGATATGAAAGAGCTTTGATAAGTAAAATGTATTTGATAAATGTAAAGCTCTCTGATTCTTTGACCAGATGTCCGATCAATGTCTGGAAAATGAAAAATCTTAACTCTGTTGGAGTATCAGGAGTTTGATTGTAAGATTCAAACAATTTAAATAGAAACAGAAAAGCTTCATTTTTTTATAGTAACAGACCAACACGAGAGTGATGGAAAAACAGACACGCCAAACTTTTCTGAAGGATAGCACGAGAATCAAGGAGTGGATGGATGGATGGATGATAAAGCATTTATTAAGCACATAGTTACTGCCAGGCATTGTGCCAAAATCTAGGGATACAAAAACAAACTGACAAGTCAGTCCTTGCCTTCAAGGAACTTACATTCTCATGGGGAAAGAAAACAAATAAAGGGGAATTAGAAACGGGGAGGGAAGAGGATAGGAGAAAATTTACCTATCAGAACCCAGAGTAGCAGGGGTAGTGTCTAATCTTCTGGTAGGAGAAGAAGAATAATATCTACCATTTTAGAGAATTTTAAGGTTTTGCTGAAAGCTCCACAAATATTATCTCACTTGACCTTCAACACTCTGGGATATATTTACTATTATTATCCCCATTTTGTGAATAAGGAAACTGAGGGCAAATAGAGCTTATATGACTTACCCAGGGTGACATGGCTAATATCTGAAGATGGATTTGAACTAAGCTCCTCATGACTCCAAATCCAGTATTCTCTTCACCATCTACCTAATTTCCTCTTTAATAAATAGAAGGATGAGGGATGAAAAAGATGTTCAGAGTTCAGGTGGCATAATTGGAAACAACCAGGAAGAAGTTCCATAGACCAAGATGATGAACAGTAGGTAGAACACTATACTAAGAGACTGGACACCAGGGACTCTAAGTGGTCAATCATGAAGTCAAAATTCAATAGTGGAACAAATGGAAATGAATGTGGGATTGCTAACTGTAATGTTCAATGGAGCTTATACTTTTATCTTGATGTGCTATGAAAGTACCTAGGTAGCTCACTGAATAGAGCAAAGGACCTAGAGACAAGAAGTCCCAAATTTGAATCCTACCTCAGGCACTTACTAGCTGTGTGACTCTCAACATGTCAATGAAACTCAGGCTCGGTTTCCTCATATGCAAAATGAAAATTCTAATAGCATCTACCTCACAGAGTTGGTATTAAGATTAAGTGTACACACACACACACACACACACACACACACACACACACACCCCCTCTCTCTCTCTCTCTCTCTCTCTCTCTCTCTCTCTCTCTCTCTCTCTCTCTCTCACACACACACACACACACACACACACACACAGTGAAAACTTAAAAGTACTATAGACAAATGTTAGCTGCTGCTGCTGCTACTACTACTACTATTATTATGAAACATTCAAATGTGATGGTAGTTAAGGTCACATTTCCCTCAGATGTAAAAAAAAAATCCTCCCCTTCCCTCCATCCCAAAAAACTAACAAGGATGTTATTATTGGAAACACTACTTTGCTATCCCCCCTAACAAATTTTGGTAATTCACTTCTGACTCAATAACTCACTAAAATGAACACATCCAATTGTTTTGACATGTGCTAACTCCGACGAACAGATTTTCCCATCACGACTCAAACCTCACCTCTTCGTTCCCTCACTACTTGAGAAGTGACTCATTCCTTCCTTCTGGCCTTTTCCTTCCTACCAAAATACTACATGAAACAGGCAGCTTCCCTTTTCCCCTCGGAGTTCAGGAAATATAGCACTTTGTCATGTGCAGTGGGTAGAGATGACACTTGTGTAGAAAGCTGTCAATATCTCATGGTATAAGCACTGGATTTGGAGGCAGGGCACATGGATTCAAATTTCACCTCCGATAAATCGCTAGTTAGGTGGACCTGGAATACTAATTTCTCCATTTTTGTAAAATGAGAGCAATGGACCACATGGCTTCTAAAAGTGTCTTCTGAAACCTTCTGTCCTATAGCCATTTCCTATTCAAACCAAGCTACTGGAAGTAAGAAGTCCTCTCCTCATCTTGCAGTGAACTACTTTCTATTTAGTAGCATCCATTCTCTTCTGTCCTATCTCATCTGCCTAGACTAATACAGCATGTCTCCCCCTGTTAAGAGTCTAAACTTGCTGGGAGGAGTTAGTGTCTCATTTTTGGTCTTTGCATCCCAGATCCTTAGTGTCTGGGACAGAGTGTTGTTGTTTAGTCAACAGTTCAGTTGGTCACATCTGATTCTCTGTGACTTCATTTTGGGGTTTTCTTGGCAGAGATTCTGGAGTTGTTTACCATTTCCTTCTCTAACACATTTGACAAATGATGAAACTGAAGTAAACAGGGTGAAGTGACTTGCCCAAGGTGATGCAGCTACTGAGTGTCTGAGGCTACATTTGAACTAGGGAAAATGAGTCTTCTTGACTTTAGGCCTGTGCTCTATCCACTGCAGCACCACCTAGCTTCCCACAATAGTAGCAGCACAGAGCAAAGTTTAATGTTTGTCAACTGACTGATAAAAGTCCCTAAGAACTTCTGAATTGAAGACTCTGGTAATTCTTTGCCACCTTGAACTGAGACTTGAAGGAAGCCAGGGAAACTAGGAAACTGAGGGGAAAGAACAGAGCATTCTTTTCATGGGAGAACAAATGTCTTTGTCATTGCAAAGGCACAAAAACAGAAGATCTAGTGCCATATTTAAGGGACTTCAAGTCCACCAACATCACTGGACTGGAGAGTATTCAACAGAAAGTGTAAAAAGCCTGGAAAGGCAGGGTAGGGCCAGTTTAATGAAGAATAGTTTTAAGGGTCAAACGGAGGGCTATAGATACGAGCCTGGAGAGGATAGGGAGTCACTGAAGCTGAATGAGCAGTTAGATGACATGGTCAGACCCACTTTTCAGAGAAATCACTTTGAGAGCTGAATGAAGGCTGGATTGGAGAAGATTCTTGAAGCATACTGGTCAGTTAGAAGGGTACTGAGATAGTCTGGGAAAGTGGTGATGAAGGCTTTTTGGGATGTCTTTTCATGGCTAGAGGTGAGGCACAACTGCCAAAGATTGGGTCAACAGAGTCCAGACTCTCATAAGTTCTATCAAACTAGAAAGGCTTTTATGTGTGGGCCGTGTTTACCATTCAAGGCCATCTTGGCTAACTATAGAAAGACTCATCAACAGAAGGTTGGTGAGCAGGGAATAAAAGGATTGTTTTAGCTACAGCATCTCATGGTACTACTGAAGGATGAAAGGAATTGTCATTTTGTACCCATGACTTCCTGCCATTTCTGCCCTCCCTCCAAAAACTAGAGATTGTTCTCAGCATCCAGGACCTAAAACCTCAAAGTAGCTCTCAGACAAAACAATAAAATGCAAACAAGTTATTTTAGAAATCTGTTAACTGCTAGTCTTTTACTAACCCACTGTTTTCAGCATGTTTAAATGACCTCAATTCCAGCCTGCTTTTTTAGGTGCAGCCTAGATACTCTTTAAAAACACACCCAGCTTCCACTCCGACTCTGATTGACTTGAAATGGCTTTTATTGTTCGCTGCTCATGGAGAAAACCAATTTTTTTCCTTTTTAATGAAAGATTTATTTTGTGTGTGTCAAGCAGCTAGTACCTTTATCCCCTCAGTTGGATGATTAGAGAAGCAATATAGAAGGAAGGAAAGAATACTGGATCTGTGAGTTGGACAATGCCACACTGGTTCCCAAATTGGCCACTTAGTTCCTGGGCGATGCAGTCTTAGTTTTAGCTATAAACCAGGGTGACCAAGACTTGCACGATCTACCTCCCAGGGCTGTGCTGAAGATGCCATGCAATGATATATGCAAACCCGTAAAGGCCCTAGATAAACAGAAGCCATTAGTAGTTGTCTCATCTATCATTATCATAGCCAATGCAGCAGGACATATTGCTGGAAGAAATGACCCATTATCGGTCTTGACATCCCAACTATAAATGAAAGCAAAAGGCATGAAGAAGGTGCACCCAAATGGAAAAAGGCTCTCCTTGCAGGGGTAAATAAAGAATTTTATGGAGTTCGAATCCATTTGTGTGTCCCTAGGCAACAAGCCTGAAAGACTTAGATTCAAGCCCCACCTCTGACACATACCGTCCCTATGGAGTTGAAGTCACTGTGTACACAAGGGTGAGAAGAAACAGTTATTCAAGGGTGCCTTGCAGTGCTCATGATGAGCCTCTATTAAGACTTGGCAAGGGATGAAGAAACAGAGGAAATCTACAAAGAAGTTGATCACATGCTCTTAACTAAGTCAATATGTACCTTAATACTTAGTGACTTCAAGGCCAAGGTAGCCATGAGGATAGAAGTGAAAATATGGTTCAAGATTAAGAAAGGAAAGAGATGAAAGACTTGTAACCTTCATAGAAAGTAGATGCGTACAGACATATACAATGAATACTTTTTACAGGGAGGAGGTCAGAAGGATTCTAAATCTGAAAAAGACTGCACAAGATCAAGAAGAGGGGCAGAAATCCATAATACTTGCAACCAGAAACACCTGGTTACTGTCAAGAAGAGTCATTTCAAAAATTAACTGTATATAGTTGGCCCATTGACTCGTTAGAGTTTAGATCAAAAAAAAAAAAAAAACCACAGAGAATCTCAGGGTGGGAAGGGAACTCAAAGAACATCTGTTGCAACCAGTCCCTAAGCAAATAATTTACTCTAGAACATATCCAATAAGCATTCACCCAGTCCTTTTTCCTGAAATTCTTCAGTAATGGGGGAATTCATTGCCTCCTGAGAAAATCCATCAACTTTTAGATAGATACCTCTAATGGTTAGGAAAGTTTTTCTTGTGAGAAACCCAAATCTATAAACTCTCTGTAATGACTACCCACTATTCCTAGTTTTGTCTCCCTGAGAGCAAGGAAAACAAGTTGAATCCTTTTTCCATGTGACAAAGTGCAATGGAGAGGTGCATGGTGGGCTTTAGTAGTCTGTCATAATGTTGGTTTGCATACAAAGAAGTAAAAAAGGGGTATTATCCTAAAGACTCTCCTAAAATTTGAGTAGAAAAGGCCAGTGAATCATCTAGGAAGAGAAAAGAATAAGGGGATAGTCCATATGCAGCACTGGTGCCCACATAATCATTAAAAATTCTGTAATAGTGATACTAAGTGATCAAAACAGTCATATCCTTTGACTGAGATTCTTCTGTACACGTATATCCCAAATTGGTCAAAGAGAAAAGGTCCTGTATACACTAAAATATGTACAGTAGTAAAGAATTGGAAACAAAATAGATGCCCTTTGATTGAGGAATGACTAAACAAATTGTTATCCAGGCATGTAATGGAATATTACTGCTCTGTAAATAATGATGAATATGAAGAATACAAAAGACATTATGAACTAACCATAAGTAAAATAAGCAGAGGGGGAAATAATATATACGATAATGATTCAAATGGAAAAAATTTGAATGAATATTGTGTAATTATAATGACCAATTTTGGTTCTAAAGAAGAGACATGAAGAAGTTATGTCTCCACCTTCTTTGCAGAGACAGGGGATACTGATGTGGAACACTGCATATAATGTCACACTTGGTTGATTTATTGATTCATCTTGCTGAACTGCTTTTATTCTTCTTTTTTATTCATATTTTTACTTTTGTTATAAGGGAGGACTTTACAGTTGAGGAGGAACTATATATTTGAAAATGAAGTAGATGTAAAAAAATCACTAATTCATTGAAAAGTCCTTCAAACCTTTTGTGGAGGATATATTGGTGGTAGGGGGTAGTGAGGGGGGTACATGGACAAGAGTCGCACAGTAGGAAAAAATATGGATGAGTTGAGATCTGCACTGTTGGAAACAGTAGCCACATCAGTAAGATCATGAATCTATTGAAGAAGCATTGAAGTCACACAGTAGGATATAGGTCATTATTGGAAATGGCAGCTTTGTGTAAATTGACTTTTACACAGGCTAAATTCTGACTCTGGAAGAGAACACACAGCTCACTAGATCAACTCAGCTGAATAATTAACTATAATTGGTATGCATTTCTCAAAGATAGCAGTTAGTTATTCCCTACTTAGTGCTGAGCTTTTTAAAATAAATCTTACCTTAAGTTCCTGAACCTTAAACTCAAATAATAAGAAAATGTTCATTGGACTATAAAAAATTAATGGATATGTTAACCAATCATCCTTTATGAAAATTTTTAGTAAACCATTCTGAGTACCACCTGATACTGCAATTAGAAAAATGTTAAATGATTGATGGATATTAGTAAACTCTAATTTTTGCAGGAAAGCAAGTAAGCAGAGGCAGCTAGGTGGCACTGCAGTGGATACAGAGCCAGGTCTGGAATCAGGAAGACTCATCTTCCTAAGTTCAAATCTGGCCTCAGACACTGACTATGTGACCCTGGGAAGGTCACTTCACCCTGTTTGCCTCAGTTTTCTCATCTGTAAAATGAGTTCCTGTATCTTTGCCAAGAAAACCCCAAAATGGGGTCACAAAGAATTCCAGACAACTGAAACAAATGAAGAACAACAAAAAGACAGTAGTAAAGTCATAGGAATGGAGAGGGGGGGGGAACCCTATGCCACTGTAGGAAACTCTATAAAACAGAAAGCCCATCCTAAGAAAATTAATGCTCAAGATGTGCCAAATCATAGTAAAACTTTTTGGAAATTAAATCATCTTCCAGAAGATATTTAGTATGAGTATTCAGAATTAAATTCATATTAGAGGGGAAAAAAGGACCCAACTTTTTCATGAGAATTTATCACTATGGAATCACAGAATTCATGTTTCCTGGTCTGCCAAGAATTTCTATATGTACAGAATTCGGGAGTGGGAAAAAATCTCAGGAAATATCTAGTCATTTTAAAGATGGGGAAACCTGGATGATGGCAGTAACTTGAAATATCCCAAGGTCAGAGCTACTATCCACGGTGATAGAGAGGGGTCAAGTTTCTAACGAGCTTTAAAATGTACAAAACACAGTATCCTGGGAGGGAGGTTGCACAAATATTTTCTGGATTTTACAGATGACAAAATTGAGGCTCAGGAAAACCAAGTACTTCCTAAAAGCTATGCAGGTATGAGATATGGAATAGTGGAGGTTGGTGCTAAATTTGCAGTCAGAGAACCTGGGTGTGAGTTCCAGCTCTTCCCCTTCACTACTTGTACAACCTCAGCAATTTCATTGAACTTTTCTGAGTTCTTGAACTTGAAAATGAAAGAGCTAGAAGACATTGAGGGTCCCTTCTAGTTGAAAATTTAGAGTCTTCTTATGAATAGTCCAGGATTCATTTTGTCTCTCTGCTGACATTTGAAAATCCTTGCCTGGAGTAACCAGATCTCAGAAGAGAGATTATCTACCTATAGCATTGCTGAGGGCATGGGATAAAATGTTTTCAAGTATAAGCTAAGTCTATGACAGTAGAGTTTCTGAAGTGCTAGGAAAAATTACTTGGTGTCTACAATGATCCACAAATTCAACACAATAAATAATAAAATAGAAGTCATCTCAAGGCAAAATAAGTCTACAACAGAAAAGTAGTAATATTAATAATCACGGACATAGTTATATAAGATGTTCTGTTCCAAAGGCAGGAAAAGCTTCCCAAATACTATTCCTCCTATATTCAATATTCTTTGTTGCTAGAAAATATAGAAAGGATCAAGAGAGATGATAATGCAGGAAAACGGGACATCTCACAAGGAAATTAGTCTAGAACAAGGCCTTGAAGAGTCAGACAGATGGTATGGATAGGGAATGGAAATAACCAAGCAATGTGTCAGATGCAGGAATGTGCAAGTAAAGGCATAAATCCAGAGTAAAGCATTCATGCAGGGGAATAATGGGAAATAGACATCAAGCTAGGGACCAGATCATCAGAGGGCCTCGAATGCCAGCCTAAAGAGAATATCTTTTATCCAGTAGGGTACACTGGAGGTGTGTGAACGGAGGAGTAACAGCCTAGTTGGCTTTTTTGTTTGCTTTTAATGAGGATTTTTCTATATACACCTACAAGGTGATCACCAGTCTCATCTCCTCATAAGCACTATGGGAAAATAAAAGCCAATTACAGGAGACTGACAGGAGGAAGGTAAATAAATGGCATTATACTGTAAGCCTTAGAGTAAAGGACTTAACATCTGATTGGCCTTTCAACATGAGATTGGCTGGGGAGGGAGGCAGGAAGAGAAAGCAGATGACAAGTAACCCTAATTCCCCTCAAAGAGTTCACAGAAATAGCGCTGTGGTTTGGGGTTCACTTTGCTTTGGGAAGGGGAGCAGGTGGAAAAGGGTAGAGGGAGGTTGGCCTGAAGATGATTAAGGAATAAGACAGAGTTTAAATTTACTTGTTCATTTCACTCCTTTGGATCCTTCATTGCTCAACACAATGAAAGCCCAGAATCCCCAAATGCCAAGATCAATAGCCCCAAGCGCAGCATTTCCATCTCCGTCCAAACAGCTGCCAAGACAGCCGTTGATGGTCCCGGGGGATCCAATATGTTAGTCAGATGGGCCATCTATTGTCCAGTCTGTTTGTGCCGTGACACACCCAGGGTCTTTTCATGCATGTCATAAGCGGCGTCTCACTCATACACCCCTCTAACCATCTGGAGAAGCCATCATTTGTCACTGTTCCACGGAAAGATTCTGTACAATATTCCTCATGCCATACTCCGCATTTTGGCTCTTTCTTATAGCCACAGTCCAGTATTGAGACTACGGCGTAAAAGTACACAAAGGTAAAAATATCTATGATGCAAAACCCACAAAGAACAGGCATATTTCAGTAATTAGGGAAATCACCAGGTAGGGGAAAGGCAATTCTCACCAAGGGCAGATGAGGCTCAAAAAAGGGTCAGCAAGAAGCATGATTCAAAGGTCAGATATTCAAGTGACTGAAGTGTATCCCAGTATAGAAGAGGTAGACTGGTAGTCAAGAAGTCTGGATCCAAGTCTTCTCTCTGACCTGCTACATGATCTCTGTCAAGTAGTGTAACTTCTCTAGGCTAAGGTTACCCTAAGCTATCTCATCTATAAATTGGAGATGCTATCATTCTAAGTCTTATGTCTCCTGGAGTACTTTTTAGTACTAAGATCTGGGACTTGGGCATAAAGAATCTCTGAAGAGATAAATTGTGATGATTTGCATGAAGGTGAATCAATTAGATCTGAGATATCAAAATTCAGAATTCACATGAAAAATTCTAGGATTACTGATTTAGAGCTGAAAGGAACTTTAGAAGTGATCTAGTTCAACCTTCTCACTTTACAAATGGGGAAACTGAGTCCCAGGGTGATGAAACAACTTGGCCAAAGTCACAAAGAGACAGTGCCAAGATTTGAAGGCAGGTCCTTGAAGTAAAAATCTAATGATTTTTCCACTGGACCATGGTATGTTCCCCAGTAAATTTATACACTTCAATAACATTCAAGGTGTCTTAGGAGGAAACCTTTGTTTAAATTCAGCCTGTTTCTGAGAAGTTTGGGTTCCAGAGGTGGAAAATCTGAGCCCTGCCTTAGAAGCTTGGATTCCAGAGGTGGAAAATCAGAGCCTTGCCTCAGAAGCTTGGGTTCCAGAGGTGGAAAGTCTGAGCCCTGTATCATCCCAAGTTGCCCTCGGTCTTCTCCGATAGTCACTCCCATGACCAAATCCCCCGTCCCATCCAAATTTCACCACCCTAGTTCAACAAATATTAAGTGTCTACTGCAGGTAGGGCAGGGTTCAAGGTGATAGGAAAGATACACAGTTTAATTAAAACAGGAGCCCTGCCTTCACAGAGCTTAAGCAGAGCTGAAATGACTTCAAGCAATGTTTTGTTTTGTGTTTTTTTTTTTAAGTTTATTCTCCTGGGTAAAGTAAAGTGTTTCATTCATTGTCTCCCACCACAAGACAACATCTCCATATCTCACTTAGCAATTAAAGTGCCATTAGCCTATCAGGACTCCACAATTAGGACCCTAAGTAGTGGTTTTAAAACAAAGAAGAATCAGGCTTTCCCAACTACAGATTCAAGAAATTCTACATGCCATGAGTCACAGAGGCAAGATTGGGACAGGCCTAAGTGCCCCTTATCTTCCCAGAGCCCCTGCAGTCAGGCCCCACTGCTAAATATGACCAGTGCATCACCCCCCAATTATCACTGCTGTTAGCACGTTACATCATCTCCCACATAAAACACATCCCAAGACACAATGTTCCCCTTTTATTAAGGGGAAATGAATTCTTTGACCTAAAAAATACTACCCAGATACTCTTATTCCCATCCTGTCCATTAGAAAAGGATGAGGGCATTTGGGACACACAAGAGAAATTTCAAATGGTGTGGGTGGGTGTCTTGAAAGGAACCAAATCAAAGAATGAGAGATTCAAATAATAGATGATAACTGCCTGAGAATTCCCTGTTCTAGAACAAGGCTAAGCAACAGGGAAAGTACTCAAAGTCTTTTTGCTAAATATTTTGTAAGGATTTAGCTACACTCTAATGAGGACAAAAGGTGGGACCAGTAGCTGCAAGACCACCAAGGTTTTAGCCCCCAAGGATTATGGTAGATACCAAGAGAAAAGGCCAAGGGCTAAATGAGGGCTAAATCAGATATGAAAAAAAGAATATACTTAGAGAGTGTAGTCAATGTGCCCTAGGTTTCCACAAGAATGGACAAAGCTGAGTTCATCCCTTCAAGAATTAAGTACCTTGGGGGCAATTAGATGGTTCAGTGGACAAAGCACCAGTCCTGAAGTCAGAAGGAACTGAGTTCAAATCTGACCTCAGACACTTAACACTTCCTAGCTGTGTGACCCTAGGCAAGTCACTTAACCCCAATTGCCTAAATTGGGGTTAAGCAAAAAAAATTATCTTCTGTGTGCCAGGGATTGTGCTTAGACACTGGGAATATGAAGACAAAAACTAGAGACTAACCCTGCCTTCGGAGAGCATTCATTCTGGTTAGGGGCATGCAATGAAATACTCCCTCACTTAGAGTACCTTAAACCACAAAGCTGTTATTAAATACTTTTATCATGAAGGGTCCATATAGCTTGGAGTTGAGTTGTTGAGGTGGTTGAAGACAGAAGACCAAATAAGTAGGATTTTCTCCATGGGGAGAGCTATGATAGGAATGCCTTTTGCCACAACTTTCCCCCAACTCCTCCCCTAACTCAGGAGAAGTTGTGGCAAAAAAGCATTCCTATCATAGCTCTCCCAACCCCTAACCCGACTGTTTCATGAGCTGCTCTGACCACAAAACAACAAAACCTCATTAGCCTAAGGGTGATGTCCCTCTTCACTTGACAAGGACGCTGATTAGAATACCAACACTGTCCGTCACCTTTCAAAACTCAGGGTCACCCTAACCATGTCCTTCAGAAGTATAAACCCTTCCAGACAATACTCTCTCATTTCCCCAACATCTCTCCCCACCCCCATGAAACCTTAGCAGTATACTACGTGACATGCAGAACATGAGGCAATGGAGAAAAACCATCAGTGGATTTAAGGTACACGAACACAATGAAAATAGAAGCACGTTGTAGAGCTATGAAAGAATGACAGGCCCATGGACTATGTCAAGAACCTGACATGTACATATGAAGTCATGTTAAAATAAGCAGAGCACAAGCTAATCTGGACAGGCCAATCACAACTATGGAAAAACATCTGTAGATACTAACAAAGATTGGAAGAAAACATGGAGTGATGCAAGTAGTTTAGAATTTAACATTCAATGGGTCTCTCTGCTGTGTACGTTGTTTGTTCATAATAAAAAATTCTATCAAAAATTGAAATTAACTATGTCGCAGGAAGGCTAGAAAAGAAATCTGCATGTTAAGCGTAGTTGGGTGGTGCAGCAGATAGAGCACCAGTCCTGAAGTCAGGAGGACCTGAGTTCAAATCTGATCTCAAACACTTAACACTTGATAACTGTGTAACCCTGGGCAAGTCACTTAACCCCAATTGCCTCAGGAAAAAAAAAAGAAAAGAAAAAAAAAAAGAAAAAGAAAGAAAGAAATCCACATAGTAGCACACTTGAAAGGACCCTGGACCGATAATCGGGAAGTCCAGATCCAAGTCTTCTCTCTGACCTGCTACATGAGCTCTGCCAAGTAGTGTAACTTCTCTAGGTGAAGGTTAACTTAAGCTATCTCCTCTGTTAATCGGAAATACTATCATCCTGAAAGTCTTATGTCTCATGGAGTACTTTTTAGTTCTAAGGCATAAACAATCTCCAAGGAGATCAATTGTGATAATAGACTTTTCTGATTCTCAGCAAACCATTTGGAGGAAGGGAGGGGAAGGAGAGGAAAGGTGGGGAGCAAAGAAGCAATACTAAACTAGCAGATGGGCAGTCATCATTTGACAGCATAATAAATATTGTGCTGTATGTTCCCACCAATCTGGTGGTTTTATGTCAACTGCACTGGATAGCATGGGATTTTAGAGAATGTCGGGCTGAAAGAGATCTCAGAGCTCATCCAGTCCCACCCAGCTCATTTTACAGAAGAAGCAAGGGAGAATCTGAGAGGGGGCAGCCATGCCCATGAGGCTAAGCCCACTCCAGCACAAGAGGATACGCAAGTGCCAGGCCAGGAGGGAGAGCTGCCCAAATGTACTGCTGCAAAAGTTTCACATTCCACACGTTCTACATGGGAACAAATGGACAGTACAGATGTTGGTTTTGGCAAGATCCTGTCACCCACGACTTGAGACCGCACAGGAGGAAACTCTGATTTGGACCCAAGGAGGCATCAGGCTACATGCTACATCCTGTGCGATGTAAATCTGATCAAGTGTTGTACAGAAAAAGGTCTCCCATAACCAATTTGTTAGTGTTTGCCCAACCAGAAGGTGCAAAGATAGTGAAGATGCACAGAAGGGCTGTTTGGAGAAGGAGGAGAAGAGAAACAGATGAACTCTCAGGAACTTGAATTTTCAGAATTGGAAGAAGTCTCAAAATCTACCCAGCCCCTAGCTCAAGTAAGACTCCATCCTTTCTATAATATCCCCGACAAGTAGCCATTCAGGGATAGGGAGTCCTGAAGCAAGCTATGCAACTTTGAGACAGCTTGAATTATTATTTTTCCTGGCCTCAGGCTTAAAAAATTTGTCCCAATGGGAATCTCATCCAATGCTCCTAGTTTTGTGTTTTGGGGTGAAGGTAGAGCACGTATAATTACCCTTCCATGTGACAGCTCTCCAAATACTTGAAGATGGCCAGCATGTCCCTCATAAGTCTTTTCTTCTCACACTAAAAACACCTAGTTTGTACAACCAACTTTCATCTGGTAAGACCAAAAGGCCTTTCTCCTTCCTGGTCCCTTTCTAGATCATCCTTGCCCTCTCTAAACTGTCACATTCAGACCTG
This sequence comes from Sminthopsis crassicaudata, assembly GCF_048593235.1. Taxonomy (NCBI): domain Eukaryota; kingdom Metazoa; phylum Chordata; class Mammalia; order Dasyuromorphia; family Dasyuridae; genus Sminthopsis; species Sminthopsis crassicaudata. Next base: position 45,916,954 of record NC_133623.1, on the reverse strand, counting down.
AACACCAGAATCTAGACATGGTCTGTCCACAGTAAAAGTAAAGGAAGGATACAAAACCTTTCCAGTCTAGAATACTAGCATCATCTTAAGTTTATTTAGCTGATACATCACATTGTTGATTGATGCCCTTACAAACTACTAAAATCCTCAGTACTTTTTTCCAAACAATCTGTTATGTACCTATAGCCTTCCCATTTTGTCCTTGGGAAATTGATTTTTTGAATCCATAGGTCAAACTTTGCATTTATTCTGATTAGATTTCTTCTTACTAGATTCAGACTCATGTTCTAGCCTGCTGTGATCTTTTGTAGATTCAGACTGTCATCCAAAGTCTTAGGTATCATACTTAGCTTTGTGACATTTTCAAATTTGGTAAGTATGAGCAAATCTGGTAAGTACGCTTTTATGTGAGTCATTTATAAAAATGTTTAACAGACGACCAAATGCAGATCACTGGAGCCATCTATTAGAAATCCCCTTCCAAGCTGTCATTGTTCTGATCTAATTTGACGTTGACTGATTAATTTAATTCTATCAAATATTTATCAAGTTGCCTGCTGTCTGCAAAGCATTATGCTAAGAGATAAAAACACAATAGCCATTGTATCTAAAAAGTATAGGTTTTCCTGGGTGAAACAAAATATATGTTGATAACTAAAAATATATATCATTTTTAAAGTTTATTATTTATTTTTAGCATTCTTTTCTTTTTAAATTTGGAGTTCCAAATTTCCTCTCTCTCTCCCATCCACTGAGAAGACAAGCGATATGATTCCATATTAGCAAAACATATTTCCATGTTAGCCATTAAAATATAAAATTTGAAGAAGGTGAGAACATTGATAAATCAGGGGAAGTGTGATTGAGAAAGCCTTCACTTAGAAGATGACATGAGCCTTAAAAGAAGCAGGTTCTAAGAGGCAAATATGAGAAAGGAATACATCTTAGACACAGGAAAAAGGCTATGCAAAAGCAGTCACGCAGGAGAGGAAATGTCAGGTTGGAAAAATGACTTAGTAGTCCAAATTCTCTGGATTACAGAATGTAAAGGGGAGGCATACAAATTAAGTTTAGAAAAAGAAGTGGGAGTCATGTTGCAGAGATGTTTAGATTTTATTGTAGAAGCAACAAACCACTGAAAATTTCTGAGTAGACCTATGTCTTAGGAAAAGGAAATAGAATTATAATATTCAAATATAGACTTCTTTATCAGGGATTTTAAATCCTTCACAACCTCGCCCAGTCTACCTTTCCAATCTTCTGACACATGACTCTCCTCAAAGCAAATTAGGGCTTAGCTAAGACTAGCCTACATCCTATTTCTTATACAGAAGACCTCATTCCCCATATTTGGATCTTTGTACTATCTCCCATGCTAGACATCTAGGTGGCGCTGTAGTGGATAGGGAGTGAGTCTGAAGTCAGAAAGACTCATTGTCCTCCATTCAAATCTGGCCTCATTGCTTACTGTGTGACCCGGGACAAGTCACTTAAGCCAGTTTGCCTCAGTTTCCTCATCTATAAAATGAGCTGGAGAAGGAAATGGCAAACCACTCCAGTATCACTATCAAGTAAATCACAAATGGAATCATGAAGAGCTAGACACAACTGAAAGGTGACTGAACAATGAAGACCAACAATAGCCACAACAAAAATCTCCCATACTTGGAATGCACTCCATTTTCATTTGTAGAAACTCTTTGTTTCATCCAAGGCTTGATATAAGTGTCAGGTTCTACAGGGAGCTTTCCTGATTCCCCTCCTGCACTCACAGTTACTAATATCCTCCCTCAAAAATTATCTCATTGCTATTGAATATATATTTTTGTGTGTATGTACACACACACACACACACACACACACACACACACACACACACACACAAACGTTCTCTCTCCCAGCCTGGGTAGAAGTTTCTAAAAGGGAAGCGTTATTTTACTGGGAATCTTTGCATCCCCAGTCCCTAGGACAGTGACCAGTACAAAAACACAGTATGGGGTTTGGTAAATGCTGGTTGCTAGCTTTGCCCTTTGATCCAAAGATGTGCTTGAGGTAGAATTAACAAGACTTGGGAACTGATGGTCTTTGGGAGTTCAAGGGAAGTGATTGAAGAAGGACTTATTAAACACCTACTATATATAAGGAACTGTATTTAGGCATAACCCCTTCCCCTCCCACCCTCAAGTGGTTTACATTCTATTGAGGAAAACACAAGATGTATACAGATGAGTAAATACAAGCTTTTTGCAAAATAAAAGCATAGGAATTGTAGGAATAACCAGGAAGAATCAGGGATGGCCTCATGGAGGAAGTAGCTTCTAATCTGATCCACCAAGGGATCAGGGATGCTAAGAAGCAGGTTTAAGAGCACATTTAAGACTCAGGGCACTGCCTTTGCAGAGACATAGACTTGGAATACAAATGGTTTGGCTAGAAAGTACAGTACATGAGAAGGAATAATGTGCAGTAAGTTTGGAACAGTAATCTGGACTTGGACCATACAGAAATTTAAATGGCAACTAGAGGAGTCTGTATTTTCTCCTGGAAGTGATAAGGAGCCATGAAAGTTACTGAGGGGCAGCTAGAGGTATAGCAGATAGAGTGCCAGATCTCAAGTCAGGGAGAACTGAGATCAAATACAGCTGCAAACATTTACTAGCTGAATGATCCTTGGGCAAATCACTTCACCCTGTTTGCCTCAGTTTCCTCATCTGTCAAATGAGTTGGAGAAGGAAATGGCAAACCACTCCAGGATTCTTGCCAAGAAAACCCTAAATGGGGTCGTGGAGAGTTGGCTATGACTGAAAATAATTAAGCAACAGGAAGAGCTACTGAACAGAAGAATAAAGTCAGCTGACCTCTACTTAAGGAATCTCTCTCTGTTAGCTATGTGGGAAATGGATTGGAACGGTGAAGAGACTGCAGGCGGGGAGATCTAGGATATGACCAATAGCTAGGAAAAAGGTACTATAAGCCTGAACCAAAGTGGGTAAAGAGAAGAATACAGATGCAAGTGATTATATGAAGGTCTAACTGGTAAAACTTGGCCACTTACCAAATATGGGGGAGAGAAATAAGTGGGAAATAACTGAAGTGAAGAGAATAGAAATGTCTGGGGAGACCCTGGTACTCTCACCTGGGATTAGAAAATTTAAAGGAGCAAGTAGCCTGGGGCGGGGGGAGGGGGGGGAGGAGAATATAATGAGTTTATCATCCTGTAGTTTAACATAAAAAAAGGTAAGAAAACTTAAAAATTATAGATCCAGGAAAGTCCATATGGAATTGTATTCAATTTGAGCAAAGCTATACTCACAAAGTAGCACATAAGACCTGAGCTATGTTGCCTCTCTGTGAAATGTGCCACTCAAAGCAGATCAGGTCCCTGCATATCACAGATGATGGCCCATGTGGACATCTCTCAGGAAGATGGAAGAAAGCAAGTGGAAAAAACCCCTTCGCCGGGAAACAGTTTCGATGAAAACTCATTTGCAATTGAGCTGTCAAAAAGGGACTTGAAATACAAGGAAGAACTCGATACAGACAGGGATTACAACAGATTTATCAGCACTGTAATGGGAGCAGTCAAAGCATGCCTGGGGAAAGAAGGAGTCATTGAATAAGTGAAGAAATGCTGAAGCTAATGGGTCCAAGAGGAAGACTAAAGGCAGCAGGACAAATTGCAAAATATAAAGAACTAAGGGTGGAAAGAAGGAGGGATGTGTAGGGAAAGCCCAAAGAATTCCACAGTCACAGCCTAAAAGGCACGACCTAGAAATGAAAGAGCCTGAAACACTTAAAAAGCTCCTTTCTTGAAGCATTGGGAACTAGGAATCCTCATGGAAGATCAAGAGGAGAAAAGGAATGTCATCGAGGAATTAACAAAGCCCACACTTTGTCCCCACATTTACCATGACGTATCAACAGTTTCTTAACAAATTTGGCCACAAAAATGCTTTGAGGTTTGAAACATAAAAATGTGACCATCAATGCAGGGCCCAGGGTCTGGAATACTTCCAAAATATGCTTGGAGTTGGGGGAGCAGTGCATGGAATTTGGAGTATTAAAAAATTAAGCCTATTTTCATACTCCCAAATTGCTAACAAGTAAAAATTGTTCTAATACATATTCAATTTTACATTTAATATCTTAGAGAACATATTGTCAGCATTAAAATTTTCTCCCAGAGTCCCTGTTCGCATAGAATGGAATACAAGTTTGGGAAATGTTGCTTTAAACAGCCTGACTTTAAAAGCAAAAACAACCTTGGGCAAAGATTCCCTGGGCCTGATTTTCCTCATCTGTAAAATGGGGAGATTGGGCACTACGATCTCCAACTTTCCCTCCAGCTCTGGATCGATGATCTTGAGATTGGAATTCAAATGCTGCCTCCATCACTCACTTCCCATGTGGCTCTGGAACTCAGTTTTCTCATTGCTAAAATGAAGGGGTTGGATTGGATGGTCTCTGAGGGCCCTTGCAGTTCAAAATTTATGAAAATGAGCAACTAGAAGCGTATACGAATCAGGTCCTAGTAAAACATAAACCTCTCTGCGTCTCATCTCTGTTCTCTGCAGCGCTTCTCCTATTGCTCACAGAAGAAAATACTCATTTATACAAGATCTGGGACCAACTTCTCAGAATGGATGTGAAAAGAATTGGAGTACCCCAAGCTTAAGACCATCTGAATCACTGGACAAGAGCGATCCAACCTCAACAATGAGCCGCCCGTGAACGACCTTGTGTCAAATATGCAGGGCCTTCACCCACATTCTGCTCGATGGCATAAATAATGACTGGGAGATGCAGGGAAGAACAAGAAGGCTTCTGATCCCCTTTTTCCACAATGGCGCACACCCATGTGTTCTGGTAACTAAATGAGAAATGCAAAGAATCTGAAAAGCTGCCTGGCTATGCATTTGTCAACTACAAAAAGGCCTTTGATTCAGTGGAGCTCAATGCTCCTGATGACAGTAGATTCAGTCTGGCATACATCAACCTGTTGGCAGAAATGAACAAGGATTGTACAATGGCAATAATGCCAGTCAAAGATCCGTGTATTATTGATGTTAGGGAAGCTGTGTGCCAAGGTGACGCCATCCCTCCAAAACTGTTTACACAAATGCTAGAAGCAGTTTTCAGAAAGCTAGCGTGGGAAAGTGTAACCAGAGGAGAGAGAACAGCTGACACATTTGTTCCTCATGGACAACTGGATTTGTCAGAGAGCCTACAGAGAGATCTGGGACAAAATGTGCCCTCCTCTAGCTACAATCTCATGGTGATCTCATAAACTCCACTGGGCTCAATCCTCTCGATACAGATGAATACCCAATCTACACACGCAGTTTTAGTCTGGTCCTGTGTCACCAAATATCTTCTGAACTTTACCATCTGAATGTCTTATCTCAAAGGCATCTTAAAACCAACACATCCCAAAAAGAAGTCATTATTCCCAAAACTTGCGTCTACTCCATACTTCCCTTATCCTACTGACACCAATACCATTATACTAATCACCAGGTTCATAGTCAGAGTTACACTTACGGTTATTGTTCATCTTTCATTTTTTGGAGAATCAATAACATCATAGGTAACGTCTCGACTTAAGCATGAATTGTACCTTGTGAAGCGGAGCTGGGCAAAGTCATCAGCCTCATTTGCTCTTCCTGAGTCACTGAAGTCCAGTGGTAGGACAAAAATCAAGATGATGACTGGCGATGGCCCAGGATGTAGGGGATGGACTTGATATCTTCAATGCCTGTTGAAACTCTATGCATTTCATAACACCTGCTTCAGCTACTTTCGTGGCCACTGAAACTGTTCTCATTGGCCCACTCCACCTGGGGAAGTCTTCGCGTGCTTGGTGTAGATATCCCCCTTACTCACCAATGGGTTTGCGACCCATTGGTTACCTTTGACATTTAACACCCTTCACAATGTGGTTCCTGCCTCCCTTTCCAAGCTTATTGTAACTTACAGCTTTCCTGTACTCTATTACACCCCAGCAAGTTACAGACAAACCAAGCTACTTGCTGTTCTCTACCTCAACATCCTATCTCCTTTCTCCAAGCCTTTCTTCAAGTCTGAAATGCCCTCCCTTCTCACCTCTGTCTGGTAGAATTCCCAGATTTCTTCAAGGCTCAATTCAGGTGCCCTCTACCATGGAAGCTTTCCCTGATCCCTTTAGTTGTCAATGTTCTATCGTTCTTCAAATTAGTGTTTATTTACTTGTAGCTTTACAAAACAATTCTTCTTGTGAGAATGCTTCCTGAAACATGGGTTCTTTTTCCTCTCCTATTCATATGTCCAGAATCTAGAAGATACTTAACACACAGGAGATACTTAATAAATGCTTGTTGGCTTGGCTATAAGAAAAATCAAATGAAATCAGACTGGATCTGAATGGAAAGAGCATTGACTCTAGTCAAAGGACTGGATTCAAATTTCACCTCTGACACTACATACATAACCTTGGCAAGTCATTTACCTCTTTGTGACTCAGTTTCCATAAGTATAAAATGAGAGCATTAGAATACAGATAGTCTCTGAGATCCCTTCCAGTTTTGGATCTAGTATCCTATGATCACCAAGAAATAATATTTGTAAAAGTACTTAGCACAATACCTGGCACATAGTAAGTTCTATTTAAATGTTAGCTACTGCTGCTCCTCTTACTCCTCCTACCATTACTACTACCACTACTACCACTACTACTACTACTACTACTACTACTACTACTACTACTACTACTACTACTACTACTACTATGCATGTGCTGAACACATGGCAATACCTTTAAGGGTAAACTTATTCCAATTCTTTGATGGATCTATATGATCGTATGACAGAGGGCTCTCCATCAGCAGATCACAACCCATCCACATCTTAACATCTTCTGCATTTCTTGTTCACTTTCCCCCAATAAATCTCCCACAGAGCATCCATCTACTCTTGCTAAAATCCATCATTTAGACCAGGAATACTTACCCTTTTTTCTTTAGTGGCATGAATTCTCTTGGCAGTCTGATAAAGCCTATGGACCCCTTCTTAAAATTTTGTTTCTTTATTGACTTTTTTCTTTAAATGATTGAGTCTCCCTACTAAGTCACCCAGACTTGAAGTACAGTGACCCCTCACAATCCCAAGCCCACTACTGATAGGCATGAGAGGTTTTTCCTGGCTCCATTTTCAAGGCATCCTGGTGGAGCTCCATATGGAGGCTCATCCTATTGGTGTCAGATTCACCAGAATGCCTTTTTCATCATAATTAAAGAAAAGTTAGAGATGACTGAAAAAGGAAAATAAAGATATGATTTTTTTCCTAATCTAAGTTCATGGATCCTTTGAAATTTACCCATAGATCCTTAGGAATCTAAGAGTTCCAGATTTAAAACCTCTACTCTAGACCTTTTGCTATTTTCTAGATATTGGGATAACATTAGGGCAATCCACCTGCAATCTCTCCTTCTAGCTAAACAAACAAACTACCTCCTTTTCTGGTCACATATGTCTTCAATGATATCTTTTTTTAAGAACTCGTTATATATATATATATATATATATATATATATATATATATATATATATATATATATATATATATATATATATATATATATATATATATATATTAGATTATCTGCCATCTAGGGGAGGAGGTGGGGGAAGGAGGGGAAAATTTAAAACAAGATTTTTAAGAGGGTCAAGGTTGAAAACTTATCCATGCATATGTTTTGAAAATAAAGCTTTAAAAAAATAACTTGTTATATTTTCAAAATGAAACAAACAATATCTGATAAAAAAAATTGGTAGTAAACATGAAAGGAAAAATATCTACATATGATGAAATTGGATTTCATTAAAATAATTTAATTAATGCAGTTTGTCCATTTAAAAGGGAGTTTTGTGGAACAGGTACGGATGCAGAATTCAAAATAAAACCGGTCATTAAAAATGTTGATTTGATGGGGCTGATAGGTGGCGCTATAGTAGATACAGCACCAGCTCTGGAGTCAGGAGAACCTTAGTTCAAATCAGTCTTCAGACACTTAACACTTACCAGCTATGTGACCCTGAGCAAGTCACTTAACCCCAATTGCCTTCCCCCCTTTAAAAAACATCAATTTGTTGCATATCTACTTCTTATCCCAACAATGAGGACCTACATCAATCTCATTTTTTAAACCATGTCTTATGTTTAAGAAATTAAGGGTATTATGCCTGTTTGTAACTATCATGAATATTTTAATTAACCCAGCAGTTACCTATAATTGTAATTCTTCTGAGGTCAAAATAGAAAAGAGGTGAGTCAGGCAAGCTGTGACAAGATAAACACTTTGTTTGCTGGATTGAGAGTTTCTGATTAAAAGAGAAAGAAAACTATTGTGTTCCACAGTGCTTCCTTCCAGACTGCAGAATGCTGGTCCTCTCCACTCATCACAGATAAGAACAAGTTATTAACGAGATGAAGAGCAAGAGGAAGAAAGATATGCAATGCTTCCTTATAGGACCTGATACCAAATGAAGAAATAAGGCAGTGAACCAGGGTGACTGATGGCATCATAAATCACCTGTATTACAAGAGGAGATGGGCCAGATCTGCTGCTTCATGTCAAGATAACAGATGAACTCCACAGGTCAGAGACTGGAATCCCAAACGCTACAAAGAGCCACCAGGTAGACCAGACAAAGCACACAAAACCCTACAGACAGCCAGATCCACAAACAGCAGAACGAGCTGGTTAATATTGATCTGTTGGAAGATGATAAATCAGACTGATGATTCCACTGAAGGAGAGTTTGGGTGTAAATATAAATTAAAGGGATAGATGTATAACCCTCTAAAATTTGCATGATATTTTACATATGTGAAATCATTTAAGCCTCACAAAAACCCTGCACGTTATTAGTCACAAGTATGGTGACAGATGAAGAAATAGACTCAGCATGATTAAGTGACTTGCCCATGATTACAAAGCTAGTAGGAGAGAAATTTCAGTATTCCTACCTCCAAGTTCAGCATTATACCTTGTCCACCTCTGAACAACTGATAGCCAATCAACATGTATTTTTAATTTACATTTAATTTATTTTAACACAATAAACATGTCCTCCTATGTGCCAGGCCCTATGCTAAGCATTAGAAATACAAAAAGAAACACAAAATAGCATCTATCCTCAAGGAGTTCATAATAGTATGCTAAGTTATGGTGATGGATAGAAAATGATAAGATTTAAAGCTGGAAGGTCCCTTGGAAGATTTAAGTGTCCCTCCTCATTATTACAGATGAGGATACCGAGGCCCTGAGAGTTTAAATGATTTTTCTGTAGGTAATAAATAGCTGAGCCAGGAATAGAACTTCAGTGTTTCCATCACAAAGGTACACACAAATAAGTAATTTTGTGAGTCAATTTGTCTTACAATTCTTTATCCCAATAACACAAAGAAAAGTATCTTTGGCTGATTTCTTAACAAAAAGAAGTTGGAAGATGCCTTCTAGTTTAATTCTATTTTACAAAGAAGGAAACTAAGGTACAGGGAAAGGAAGTAAACTGTCTGAAGCCATAAAAGTAAAAGAAATGAAAAAAATAATCTGAGTTCAAGTCCCAAGCTTCCCTCTTAGAATCACCAAAGTGAAAATGAAAGGAGCCTTAGAAGCCTTCTAAATAAATTTGAAAATAATTAACCTGGGGAAGGCACTAGAATTAAGTGGAATTGGGAAAGGCTTTGTGCATGAGATAAGATTTTAGTTGGAACATAAAACCAAGGAGATCAGTAGGTGAATTCCAGGGGTGCAATCAGAGCACAGAGATGGAGTATCTTGTTCCTGGAACAATCAGGAGGTCAGTGTCACTGGTTTAAAGAGTATGTGTTAAAGAGTAAGACAGAGGGAGTAAAACTGGAAAAGTAGGAGGAGGTTAAGTTATAAAGGCTTTGAATGCTAACCAGAGTGTTTTGTATTTGATTCTGGGGGCAAATGGGAGTCACTAAGAATTTATTGAGAAGGGGTGTAATGTGGTTGGACCTGTGCTTTAGAAAATCACTTTAGTGGTAGATGTGAGTGGGGAAAGTCGAGGCACACAGATCCACCAGCTAGCTACTTCAATAGTCTAGGTAAAGCATGAGAAGGGCCAGCACTAGGGTGGGGACAATGTCAGAGGAGAGAAGGGGGCATATTTAAGAGATGTTGCCAAGGTGAACTTGACAGGCCTTGGCAACAGATCAAATAATATTTTTTAGTTGATCTGAATCCCTTTGGGCTTGAAGTCAGGTTCAAATCTCAACTCGGTCCCTTACCAGCTGTATGATGCCCTTCTCTTAAAGCCCATTTCCTTATTTATACCAGTAGGTGTCACTGTGAAGGGTAGAGTTGGCCAGCAGGACTTGATCCTTGCTGCTACCTCCTTCCTCCTGGAAAGCAGAGAAGTCCAATCGTTCCAAAATCTCAACTTCTCCTCTCTGGAGGATGAGATCTTTTCTTGGATCAATGCCCTCTCAGATCCTCCCCTTCTTTGGAGATTTAATCAGCCACACAACACTGTAACAATTATGACTCTTTAGAAGGAAAATAATATAGAAGGAAAATGATGGTTCTCAGCTTCTTATGGTCCCTTTCTCTGCTACTGTATGGAGCTGATACAGGATGAAAAGTCATTATACAATCTTAATAGTTCAGAGCACCCAATTAGAAAAATTCCTAAGATTTGGACATAGGTTTGGGTCTCTGTCAGAATTTAAATTTTGTTTATTTTCAGGCAACTTATGGTTTCTTCCATTCTCCTTTATTCATCAGAGAATAAATATACAATATAGGCTCCTTTCACTAGTTCTGGGGCTCTTTATACATGAAGCAAAATCAGAACATGGGCAACATTTCACTAAAAGAAGCAAGAAGAATATCCAATAGCACCTGTTATTGGGCATGAAGAAAAAAAGTTGAGGAATTTCTGAATCTTTCTATAGTCCTTTAAAAGGCCATTACAACTAGTAGTTCTTTACATCAAAGAAGGTTCTAGGAATCCAATAAATAAATAATAATTTCTTTCTTCCTTCCTTCCTTCCTTCCTTCCTTCCTTCCTTCCTTCCTTCCTTCCTTCCTTCCTTCCTTCCTTCCCTCCTTTCCTTCCTTCCTTTCTTCCCTTCCTTCCTTCCTTCCTTCCTTCCTTCCTTCCTTCCTTCCTTCCTTCCTTCCTTCCTTCCTTCCTTCCTTCCTTCCTTCCTTCTTTCCTTCCTTCCTTCCTTCCTTTCTCTTCCCCCCTCTCTCACTTATTCCCCCCTCCCTGCTTCTTCCCTTTCTCTTCTTCTCCCTTTCCCCCATTTTTCTCCTCTACCCATTGCTTCTGAGCCATTTCTCTGTCTCAACTCATTAAGTCCTGAGTCAGAGAAAGGACCGTCTCCCCCATATGCCACTGCTGCCCAGTCCCAGCTCCAGTTCTTTCCTCTTAGTCTGTTCTTTCACAAGCTGCATCTTTATCAAACTCTCTAGGCATAAGTCAAGTTACCCCTCAATCTCAAAGATCTCTAGAGTTCAAAATACTTTCAGGGCCAAGAAGAAACACTGAGTCTCTGAACTTGAAATAATTCATTTTCAAGTCACTGAACATCTACATTGGAGATAATACCTGTAATACTTCATAATGGAAGCATCAGCATAAGTATTATCTATTGATTATTTATAAGCAGGAATTGCATTCTGCTCCAGGACAACACAAAATTTGATATTTCTACTTCTACCCACAATGAAAGACCTATATTTTCGGGCAAAAGGGAGAACATTGGATGGTAAGCTGACTCAACATTGACACAAGTTCTCCATTCTGACTTTGCCACTAAGTAGCTATGTGCAGGGTTGGGGGGGGGGTAAGGAGTCTCCTATCTCTAGGTCTTAGTCTTTTTATAAAATGAGGGAGTTGGTCTAAACAATTTAAATGTTCCAGGACTGTGTCACATTCCAAGGTGAGTTTGGCTTCCAGAATGACAATATGCTAATGCAACTCACTTGTGCCAATAGGAGAGAGCTTAAGGGGCCTAAATCTCAACCCAAAGAACCTATCTATACCTAACCCTGAAAAGTATGAATATCCTTCTCCCAGTTCTGACTGAACTATACAAATATTTGAATATAACTCAAAAGATGAGAAAGCCATTCTGCTCAAGGTTTCCCATACCACCTACTCTGTTCAACCATTCAAAAACTTTTCTAATTAATCTGTGTTTTAGCATCCACTTGATTTTACTGTTTTTAATGTTCATGTGACCTTGTCTTATAAATGATATGAGGCTGTCTCCAAACTTTTTCACTTTGATAATGCTGAATGTATTTGATAATTCCTTAGTCAGGGGGGGGCAGCTTTGACCTTGAAGTCAGGAAGACCCAAGTTCAAATATGGGCTGAGACACTTAACACTTTATTAGCTGTGGCAACAATAGCTAGGCAAGCCACTTCACTCTGCCTCGAAAGAAAGAAAGAAAGAAAGAAAGAAAGAAAGAAAGAAAGAAAGAAAGAAAGAAAGAAAGAAAGAAAGAAAGAAAGAAAGAAAGAAAGAAAGAAAGAAAGAAAGAAAGAAAGAAAGAAGGAAAGAAAGAGGAAGGAAGGAAGGAAGGAAGGAAGGAAGGAAGGAAGGAAGGAAGGAAGGAAGGAAGGAAGGAAGGAAGGAAGGAAGGAAGGAAGGAAGGAAGGAAGGAAGGAAGGAAGGAAGAGAGAGAGAGAGAGAATTCCTTGGTTAGAATGCAGGTTTGCTAGAGAAATGGGAGGGAATACGTCTCATCATTTTACTAGCACCATGTCCTCTGAGGCTAACATCCCACATCCCAGATTGAAATAACCAGATATATTATTGTCAAACACTTGGATTGTATTTCCAATTTGGGAACCATGTTTTAAATAAAATGCTGATAAACTAAAGAGGAAGAGTACAATGATTGCTCATAGGAATTTAATTATAGGATTTAGAGGTAAAGGGGATTTTAGAGGTGATCCAAGTCAAATCTCTAATTATGCAGAGTTAAATTACTTGCTGAGGGTCACATAGATAGTAAGCAGCAGAAGGAAATCCTTGCCTCTCAAAGCCCATGTTATTTTTTCTTGCTACATCATGCTGATGTATATAGGGCCTGGAGATTATACCATGTGACGATTAGATGAAGAACCAGGGATGTTTAACCAAAGCAAGGAAAGATAAAAAGGGATATACTTGTCATCAAGTTTTTGATTGGAAAAGAATACACTCCTGGTTGGCCCCAGAACATAGAACTGTAACAGTGGGCCAAAGTGACAAAAAGGCAGATTCTAGCTGTATGAAAGGGAAAAAAATTCCTGAAAGAGAGAAACTATCCAAAAGTTGAATCAGCTATCTTAGGAGGGAGTGGGCTTTCCTTCACTGAAGGGAAAGGCATAGGCTGTTGGGCACATTGTAGAGGGAGATTCTTAATCAGGTCCCCATTAGAACCAATGACCTCTGATATTCTGTCCAGTTTTGACAGTCTGTGATTCCATAAATCAAGCCAATGTTCTCTTAATATCATGGTCTGAGATGTTTGGTTTCCTGGGTATATTTTCTAATGTTCTCAAGGCCTGTTAAATGACCTAAAAATATATTCTGCGGGAGCCTAAGAGAGAGGATAAGGACAATACAAGTGATTTGAAGAATGGCATTTATGCTTAAGTTTCTAGTTCTGAGGTCAAGTGTCTTAGCATTCTAACCCAGGGTCTTTATATTCCCTAGAACTGCACTTCTAGTGTCTTACACACACAGTAAGGTCTTGAAAATGTTAGTTAGATGAATAACCAAACCTAACTAGGAACAGTTACCATAGCACACTGACATCATGAATAGATGCAATATTGAGTTCCCCTAGCACTGAAATGACTCAATAGGAGGCTAGAATACCATAGAGGTGTTATGGAAAGGATACTTGTTCAAGTACAATTTGGACTAGATTATCTCTAAAGTCCCTTTCAAGTCTTGGAAACTATGGTTCTGAGATTGCCTCATTTGGTGATCTCATAGCTTTCATGGATTCACTTTCCTCTAGGAAAATGATTCATGAATCTACAGATTCACTTCTCTCCTGAACTCTCAGTTCTGGATTACTCATCTCTACCTAGATGTTTCAGGAGCATCTCTACCTCAACATATACAAACTCAACCTCACAGTCTCCAAATATCTATTCTTCCCTCTAAACTGTAGTATTTTGATTGAAGACAATACCATCCTTCTGATCGCCTAAGTTCACAACCTTAAAGTCAATCTATGACTCTTCCTTTAACTCTCACACTCTATCAATTGTCCAATTTTATTAGTGTATCTCCAGAATGTCTCTCATATTTATCCCCTTCTCTCAGCTTCTACCCGAATGCAACGTCTCACCACTATTTTATTGCAACATCTCTTAATTTGTCACTCTACCTCCAGCCTCCCTACAATTGCCAAATTAAACTACTTCAAACACAAATTTGATTGTTACACACCTTCCTTCATACAATAGTCTTCAATGGCCTACTACTGTCTCATAGGATATAACACTGAGTCTTTGCAGTTGTTAAGTCATAGAATGATAGACTTTTATAAAAAGAGCCAACCCTTTGGGTCACCAGCTCCTTATCAAGAGAAAAGAGCTTTTTCCCTCCATCTGTCTTTCTTCTGAAGGGATCCTAATTATGAAGCCAAGGGAAACTAACAATGAAACCAGGAGCTACGATGGCTACCTTGTGGCAGAGTCACACATGCCCAATCACCCAATGGCCTGAAAGTGAGTTTCTAAACTCCAACTATCTGGAGACATTCCTGAGAGTTGCCTCTTTGGGCCACCCCACATTAAAGAATTCTGGAACCCTGGCCCACTGGCCAGAGGAAGATCTCTCAGGCAGCATGATCCCATTTTCTAATCTTCTAGCCAGGGAGAAAGCATTTCTTTGGTAGCATCTGGCTCATGGTGTCACCCCAATTCCTCACCAGTAAACCTAAATACAAGGGTCTGGGGATTCCATCTTATCTCTAAAGAAAGTCATTGGTGTTGCCCATCTAGTAGTTCTAAACCATATTTCCCTTCCAGAAGGATACCAAAATGGAAAGCAGTATTACAAGTTGACAGGGCTGAGGCCTAGATGGCTTTGTAGAATTCTATATGGGACCTGCTGGAGAAGACAGAAAGTTGGATTGTGTTTATAAATTCTGGTGAATCCTTTTATGCATTTTCTCTATTTATTTATGAGATCCTCTTAGACCTTTGCATTTTATTCATTTTCTTTAAGGTAAAGTAAAGGCTGTCCTATGTCTAATAGCTACATGATGGCTTGTACAGGTTCCAAGAAATCTCTTTTACTTACATTTATAGAGATGTAGTGTAATAAACCAAGGAGCCAGCCCTCAAGATCAGACACGTTTCTATAGTAATCTTGAGCTTTGAGGCGGTGTGTGTGTATGTGTGTGTATGTGTGTGTGTGTGCGTGTGTGTGTGTGTGTGTGTGTGTGTATAATATCTTTTATAGAAAGTACCTAGGTTGGTTGAGCTCTGGGTGCAAGTAAAGAACTTCTCAGTTAGAATCTAGACTCAGATACTTATTAGCTATGTGACTTTAAGCAAATTGCTTAACCTCTGTTTGCCTTAGTTTCCTCCAATGTAAAATAGAGATGATAGCACTAACCTCCCAAGGTTATTATGAGGATCAAATGAGATATTTGTTTAAAAAAAAAGGGCTTAGCACAATACCCAGCACATAGTAGGCTCCATATAAATGCTTATTCCTTCATTATTAACGTTGTTATAGTCATAACTCTTTCCGGGCAAGAACTGTCTCACTTTGTATCCACAGGGCTTGGAAAATACTTAATGAATACTTGTTGTATTCAATAGATAAAGAAAAGAAGGAAGGCAGAGAACAATGATTCCTATTTTACAGTGGAGGAAACAAAGGCAGAGAAAGATTAAAGGTCTCTTAGCTATTATAAAACTAGGTCTCCAGAGGCCCAAGTTTGTTGTTCTTTGCCTTTCTAGGCCATCAGAGCTGCTTCAAAGTATCAAAAGGTTAAAAAAAGAAGGGGAAAATATACAGAAAACATTTTTAAATCTCCAGTTGAAGAAGGAGGCTGCTAGGGTGAGGAAAAGTTATTAGAATAAATACAGTGTATGTGAGGCCAGAAGCTGTAGCTATCTAAGACTCCAAGAAGAAAACTGGCAGCTAGAACAATGGAAAATGCTGGTATCAGCCCAATCTTCCAAATCCAGCTGTGGAACGACCTAAGGGTGGGAACACTTCCACCCATACAATCTTGATAGAGGCTAATGCTAACCACCATACATCAGCTCTAAAGGAAGTTTTACCTTCTAGGATGACGACACATCATATTTTCCCTCTGCCTTAATGAGAAACTACCTGTCAAATTCTCTTGATGCATTACCCTCAATGGCTGGACAGAGAGAAGCACAAAAAGTATCTGAGTAACAGGGGCCTCCCTGAAGAGTGAAATGCTATTTAGATCATGTGCTGGAGAAAAGAAGCCCAGGAGAAAAGAAACCGGGGATTGAGGATCTGAAGACTTGGGTTCAAGAAGCAGCCCCACCACTCACTAGCTGAATGAGTCATCTCCTCTCCCCAAATGCCTCTTTCCTCACTGGAAAAATCAGGGGAGGGTTCAACTAGATAATCTTCAAGGCCTCCTTTCAGCTCTAAAACCCTACAATTCCTATCTGTTACAAGTTTTGTTTTTCTTTTCTTTGTTCAGGGCAGGGAGTAGGAGGGAAGGGAAATAGATTTTTATTCCTTGAAAAGAAATGAAAGGAAATGCAGTTTTTTAATTCTATGGTTTCTATGGTGTTCCCTTTGAACAGATGATATACAAAACTTATTTACAGGTGCTCTGGATAGCTTATTTGGATCTATATTAGGAACAGACAAGTAGAGATGGGTAAAGAATGGCCATTCCAAAATCCCTGCCCCATAGCCATGAGAAGGGATTGCAGACAAATAGAGAAGCAGAGGCCAGAATCATGGGATCTCAGAGGGAAGAAGGGAATGCTAAATTCAATCCCTATCTGAAAAGATCTCTCCTCTCCAACACCCCAGACAAAGGGTCATCATCCTCTCTTTGCTTGAAGACCCCTGGGAATGGGAAACTCTTTACACTTCCAAAGGCAGACGAACCAATTCCCATGATTACAGATGGTTTTTCCCCCTTGACATCAAATCTAAATCCATTCCTCTGGAACTTTCATCACACTACTCTTAGTTCTAATCTCTAGGGCTACACAAAACAAAGTCTAGTCCCTCTAATGGGTTATCTCAAAAATAACTCTGCATATTTGAAGAAGGCTTTCATGTGCCATTGTACCTTCTCAAAAATGAACATCTCTCTAGTCCTTTCAAAAAGTCCTCAGATTGTATGATCTTGATCAAGGCTCTTGATCATCATTGTAGCCCACCTCTGGAATCTCTCCAATTTATCATCAATTGTCCTTTATAAAATGTGGCTTCCCAGAACTGAAAAATCACACCCTACATGTGAGTCTATCACCGAAACTATTACCTCTTTTTTTTGGTTGTTCAGTCATTTCAATCACGTCCAACTCATCATGACCTCACTGGAGTTTTCTCGGCAAAGGTTCTGGATTGGTTTGCCATTTTCTTCTCTTATTTTACAGATGAGCAAATGGTGTGAAGTAACTTGCCCAGGCCAAAACAATAGTCTGCAGACATACTATCTTCAGGAATACCCCCCTCAAAGACAACAAAGAAAGAAGGAACATAGACACAGACTAGACTATAGATACTGTAGACTGTAGATACCTAAAGAAACCCAACTTATATACAAACCTAAAGAATCCTGCATATCCATGCATCCCTTTCATAGAGTGCTTCTTACTCCTTTTTAGGTCCCAGACCTCTTTTAACAATCTGGAGAAACCTATGGATCCCTTCACAGAAAAATGTTTTCAAATGCAAACAAGAAAACACATAAGAGTACATATAGAAACCAAGTATACTGAAATACAACTACCAATTTAAAAAAAAAACATTCACAAATCCTAGGTCTCCATAGAGAACCATATTTCCTAAGGGCTGGTGGCCCTTAGGAGACAGAGGGAGGAAAAGGATCCAGAACCTCAGTAAGAGAATGTGGGAAAGGAAATAGAGATTAGTAGCCTCTTACAGAAAGGTCTGCAGATTGAATGGTCCCAAGAACCAGAACAATAGTGAACCACACAGACCAAGAAATAACACGAACCTATCCCTTCAGTGAAACCATGAATTGTGGGGATTACAATAGGTCCAGGATGTGTGACTAGGCTGATCAGAAAAGAGAATAGTTTATTACCACTGAGGAAAAGTCTCTTTAGATTCACGGGTAGGAGCTCATTCTCCCTAGATCCAACATTAGCCTGAATTCTTACATGTGAGCTAAAAGCTGTTAGAGACAATAAGCCAAATGGTGATGTTCCTAGGAGAAAACCTGAATGGAAGCATAAGTTACAGAGCCCCCTGAGGTAAACCCAGTCTAGCATCAGGGGTTGGAACTCAACTGACAGACAAGTATATGTCTAGACTTAGAAACTCAAGTCATCAGTGTCATGGAACAAGATCAGGCCATCTTAGGCGTCAGGAAGAGCTGAGTTCAAATCCAGCCTCAAACACTTAACACTTACTAGCTATGTGACTGGGCAAGTCGCTTAACCCTAATTGCCTTGAAAACAACAACAAAAAGCAAACCAAAAAATAAATAAATAAATAAATAAATAAATAAATAAATAAATAAATAAATAAATAAATAAATAAATAAATGAAAAAGGAAGATCAAGCCATCTGGCCCAGTCATAAAGCAGTAAAGATATCTTCTAAAAAGGCAAAAAACAAGGACAAATGGGGAGAGGGACTTCCTACCTACTGGAGCCAGCAGAGTGGTGACAGAGGAGAAACTAAAAACTAACCCCACATATCAAAACCACAGACCCTTTTTTCCCTCCATATGATGGGGAGACATAAACAAGTCTTCCAGGGCTGTCCCACTCCTGTCCCAACACTTTATTTTGTTGTAGCATGAAAAATATTGGGTAGCAAGTCAGAAGACCTTTTACAAGAGGAGATAAAAATCTACCTTATATCCAATATCTTATTAGTCTGAATCTTTGCAGAAAAATTAAATGTTCTTAGAGAGACATGGGCAAATTTTTAATGCTCCAGGGAGAAAACCTGAGTCATAGAGATGACTGCCAGGGATAGCCCCAAGGAATCTTGGGGCCTTTCAAAAAGTGCCACACTTAAAAAGACAGGAAGGGTACCCTGAAATACTTTTTTAGCTTTTCATACACATATGCCTCAACTCTTCAAGCAGGTTCTAGAATCAATAAAGACAAAGAGCATTTGTGCTATCCTATTTTGTTTCATATTTACCATAATGTCACACATGGAACAGAGCAGACATGTTGCAGTTTCTGAATGAATTCCAATGAAAGCATGAGCAAAAATATCCATAAATCTTCCTACTAAGATTTAGAAGAACTTGGTCAAAGTCACCACTGTTATGCTGGCTCCATTCTTCCTATTATTATGCTTTCAGCTGTGCCTTGGGCTCTTAAGGCTTTAAATGAGATCGCTATGTTTCTTAGAAAGACAAAAGGAGGCCGGGGCCCAGGAAATGATGAGGAGATGATTCCAAAATGGCTGACAGGTGGTGCTGATATTTAGAATTTCCTTTCTCTTTGAATGTCCAATTTGAGGCTTGAACACCTTTGGTCCAAGGGAAAAATACCAAGCAGCCACAGATTCCGTTTGGCCCTCCCTCCCAAAGGGTAAGGCATACAGGAGGTGACTAATAGCTCTTCCCTCATGAGTGTGGATGGGGGCAGAGTGGATGGGAAGCAAGACAACCTGGAACTTAAGAGGCAGCAAGAGTGGGATCTGAGCAGACCAGAGTATGATGAGGCTATTACTTTCTCCTCATTGCAGACACCAAGCCTCCATTATACAGCACTATTATTGGCCAGAGCACACTTGTGCTTACAAGATACCAAAATGTTCACATGTATTTTCAGGGAAAATATTATCTCAGCCATGCTTTCCCCATTTCTTTCTTTCTTTCTTTCTTTCTTTCTTTCTTTCTTTCTTTCTTTCTTTCTTTCTTTCTTTTTTTCTTTCTTTCTTTCTTTCTTTCTTTCTTTCTTTCTTTCTTTCTTTCTTTCTTTCTCTCTCTCTCTCTCTCTCTCTCTCTCACACACACACACACACACACACATATATGTATGTGTATATTATATATACATTATATAAATATATATTACATACATATATACATATACACATATCTAGAGAGAGAGATCTATACATCTATATCTATCTATCTATATTCAATTTTTTTTTAATACAAGGTTAAGACTTAACATTTGTGCCTACTAAATCTCATCTCGTTGGGTTCTGCTACCAAAAACATATAAAACAAAGGTTTGGCTCAACAAATATTTAGCCTGTTGTGATTTTTTTGGATCCAGACTCTGTCTTCCAGCATGTTAGCTATCCCTCCCAGCAGTCAGTACAGGTCAAACAAAGGCTCGATGAGTACTTGCCAGTTGCAAATGGATAAAAGGCATAAATTAAATCCTTATCCAAAGGTCACCCATTAAAAAAAATGTTAAAACAACACTTGGCCAAGAACAGATCCCTGGGGTGCTCCACTAGAGACCTTCTTCCAAGTCCCTACCTACCCATTAATGATGACTCTTTGTCCCTGGTCATTCAACCAGTTCTGAACCCACCTACGAGTACCATCTAGTTCATGTCCTTCCATCTTTCTCAAAAGAACAGCATGAAAGACAGGGCCAAATACTTTGCTAAAAATTAGCTGCCTGCTGCCTGCATTGTACAACCCACGAGTTAAGAATGCTTTAAAAAATGGAAAAACCATTCTAAGTTTGCAGGCTGTACAAATTCAGTCCCTGAAGTTTGCCAACTACTGGGCTATGTGATGTCTAAGGTCCTTTCGATTTCTAACGCTATGATCATATGATCTAGATAAACAGGGTCCTGAGTAGTAGAAATAATGAATCCCCTGAAGTGATAGCCTTATATTCAAATTTGTACTGCATATTTCCATTGGGCTGGAACCAATCACCAAACTTCATGTAATTATTAACTTCAAATAGTGTGAATTCAAATACATACATGGCCACTTCTGATCTGTTATTCGCACTAATCAAGACCTAGCTATTTATCTCTAGATCTACCATCCTAGTTTCTTTTTTCCCCACCATCCCCAATGTTACTATTTCTGACCTCTAAGGCCCATTTCATGTCCATAGCTACAATCCTATGAAGTCATATTTAGTCACAGTAATCACCACTAGACCATCCTTTTGACAATACACTCTAGAACCTTAACCGGAACTGAAGTCAAGCTTATTGATCAGAATCTTCCCTGTTTTGGAAAATTCTGACATCTATCCTGTCAAAGCCTGAGCTCCTCAGGCACATGCTTCCAGAAACTATGGTCACCTCCTCATCACAATCAGATATCCAAATACAGATTTTTCACAATTGGTATCATTACCAAAAAAATGGGGAGGGGGAAAGAAGCGAGAATCAAAAGGGCTTTTGTAACTACCAAACCATATGTCTACTCTCATCTCCATCAAATCTTTATGAGTGTAATCCATACACGTATGGAGGGCATCCTTGATGAAAACAGGAAAAGGCAATAGGGCAAGCTTTGGCAAATAAATTTCTCTAGGAGACCACATTTTCAGTCATAAAACTGCCTGACAGGTGCACAGAATACCAATTTGACTTCCTCCCCCTCCTTTTTATTGCTTGTTGGTGATTTTTTTAAAGCATTTGACTCAGGAAAGCCAAATGTAACTTTTCAAGGTTCTGGCACAATTAGCTATGTCCCATGTGTATATTAAGATCATATAAGACATATACACCAACACAAAGACTATGTTTTCAACACAACCTACATAATATCACTTACATCTGACTTTCTTATCTCCATTTATAGGCTATAAGCCTGGGTCAAGCCCTCATCATTTCATCTGGGCTATCACAATAACCTCCTAATTGGTCTTCCAGCTTCCAATATCTCTCCCTCTCCCTCCAATCCATCCTCCACACAGCTACCAGAAGAATTTCCCAAAAGCACATGCTTTTTGCACATGTCACTCACCCCCTAACATCCTTAGCTTCCTTTAAGACTTGACTCAGTTGCCATCTCCTATAGGAAGCCTTCCATCATGTCCCTCCACTGTTAGTTTCTATTCAAATTATCTCATGTATTACCTCTGTATGTGTTATATCATGCTTCCACTAAACTCACTAGTAAACTATAAGCTCCTTCAGGAGCTGTTTCTTTTCTTTGTTTCTTTATTTTTGAGGGGGGGGTTGAGAGGTGTAATTACCAGTGCTTACCATGGATGCCCTGCACATAGTAAGTGCTTAATAGATATTTATTCAATTTGTTCAATAATCCTCTAATTATCAAAATCAAGCAAAGCACAAAACAGGGAAATATACTCACCCAAAACATGTTTCCACTGGTCAAGGAGCGTGACCAGCACAAGCCCAAATGAAAAAGGCATTTACTACAAATAGGGAGATTGTCCGGCTACCCTTGTGTATGCATGACACCAGGCTGATTGTAGAAAACCTTGGAAAACTGCAGAGCCTCCACAATGAGATCTCTAAGAACTCAAAAGAGATCAGGTCAACTATCCACACAGGAAAGAAAAATGGATGAAGAATGCTTATTGTCCAAAAATAGGGCAAGCATCTAGATGGGCAGTCCATTGAGTGAATCAACAGCATATATACGTACAAACACACACACATTATATATGGAGAGAGAGATTTCAGAAAAACTGCAGATAAAAAATGTGTTGGGCCCATGGCTGCAAAGGAAGAAAGTGGGCCGTATTGCCTTTGGGAAATTGCCCAGCATTATCTCCCTGCCACCCACCTCCCTGCCACCTCTGCAGGCACAGAACAGGGTAAGGCTGTTTCTAGCTTGCAAAAACTTAAGCATATAAAGAAATGTTGGAATAGGTATTCTATGACATAAGGGTAGAACAGAGGATGCACTGCATTTCACGTATCTGCTGCTTAATAAGTGTTTGCTGAATTCAATTAAAATAACAGAATATTACTGAAGTGAAGAGCAGAAGATCTGAGTGGATCCCCAGTTCAGACATTTCATAATTATGCAATCCTTATTTAATTGGCTGGACCTCAATTTCTACAACAGTAAAATATAAATAAGAATCCTTATACCACCAAGCTCACAAGGATATTGGGAAGAAAATGCTTTATAAACTATAGAGTGCTAGAACAGTAGGAGCTGTTATTGTTGTTTCAAAATGTAAAACATTTTTTTAAATTAAAGCTTTTTATTTTCAAAATATATACATGGATAATTTGCAACATTCACCCCTACAAAACCCTGTGTTCTAATTTTTCCCTCCCTTTTCCCACCCCCTATCCAACTGATCCAATATATGTTGAACCTGTGCAATTTGTCTAAACATATTTCCACAAATATCATGCTGCTTCAGAAAAATCAGATCAAAAAGAAAAAAATGAGAAAGAAAATGCAAGAAAACAACAACAAAAAAGAGTGAAAATACTATGTTGTGGTCCACATTAAGTTCCCACAATTCTCTCTCTGGGTCAAAAATGTATAGCTTTGATGTCAATGTTGACTAACATTAACATTACACCCAAATGGTTTGAAGAAACAACTAACAATGGAAAGTGGAAAAGGAATGAACATTTCAGAGAACCATGAGATTATACTCATGGGACTGTACAGCTCAAACTCAGTAGCATAAGACTTGAACAGAGATCGTCTGAGCTTGTAATTGTAAAATTTAGAGGGAAGGGTCCTGAGAGATCATCATCCTGGCTGTACCATAAATTACCTGTAGTATCTTAAGCAAGTCATTTCCCCCTCTCTACATTTCAGTTTCCTCACCTGTAAAATTAATGGTTGGACTAAATGGTCTGTGAGGTCCCTTGTAGCTCTCAATCTAGAAAGCTCCTATTTAGCCCATTTTATGGAGGAGGAAAAAACCAGAAGATGACCTGGATTCAAATCCTGAAACTTGGGTCTACTGTTGCCTTCTCCCTAAAAGGAGAGATTCCTGAGACCCCTTCTGCACTCTGTGATCTAATTACCTTCCAATCATGAATAACTAAATAGCAACTGAATGGCCATTTTGTAGTGGAGGATGGCTTGTGTACATAGAACTCTACGCTGATGGCCATGCTGCATTTCTACCATAACACAGAGCTTATTCAGGTCACCAGGCAGAGAGCAAACGTTTCCCAGGTGTCAGGAGCTGTGCTAAGAGTTGGGGAAACAAAGAGAAAGGAAAATGGCCAGAGAATCTGTAATACTTGAGCTGAGCCTTGGAGGGAGCCAGAGGTTCTGGGAGGCAGGAGGAAGGAGGGAAGGACATTTCCAGCATGGGGCACAGATCTCCCCCATGACTCTCAAGAAAATTACTGGACCAGAGAACCAACACTGAAAGGCATTGATTGGGAAAATGGAAGACAACTTTTGTACTGCTGCAGTGTGGGTGGGCTTCTGGAGCCACTGCTGGGAGAAAAGCTCTCTGTAGTGTCTCCTGCTTGTCTTATTACTTATTACTGGCCAATCTGGGAGTTAGAATTAGTGAGGGGACAAGTAGTCTCCAGCAGATTGCAATGCTATCGGCAGCAGTATGGGAAGTGAGATACTAAACACAAAGAGGTGACCCCACCCATCAATTTATATCCTACCTAGATGTTTCCTTTTCACAAGGAGATTCCCCAAGACATTTTAAAATATTGTAAAAACCGGTGTTTTCAAATCTGGCCTCAGACACCTAACACTTCCTAGCTGTGTGACCCTGGGCAAGTCACTGAACCCCAATTGCCTCAACAATCCCTGCTCTAAGACAAGCTCTCCAGGAAATCTCTCTCTATTAAAAAGAGAATGTTTACAGAGGCATCTCACCTGTAAAGGACCTATAATACTACGAGGGCTTCTCTGCAGGCTGGCAACACCCACGGGAGTCAAGAGCTCATGACACACAATCATAAATTGTGTAGAGGTCAAAACCTCCAAATGGAGAAGAGGCCTCTTCATGTCCTTCCAAGGACTATTAAGAAAGGAAAGCTGTTCTTTATCCAAGGCTATGATCCACTTTCCAAAAGGGATAAACAGAGGCTGAAGGGCAGGCAGCCCAGTTTAATGTGAGTAGAATATTGCCAAGAAAATGTGTGTAAAATAGCTTTTAAAATTTCACTTTACATACCAGGCTCCCGTTTAGCTCTGGAAACAAGACCTCATCCTCTCTCTTAGAGCTCAATTTAAAGCCCACCACTGTTCCCCGGGGCTTCAGAACTTTAACTAGGAAATTAATATTGTCTTCTCACCCCCTCACCTGCTACTGAGCGTCTCTTTGATTAACACAGAGAAGAGCTGCCAAAGGAAAAAAAGTAGCAGCTTTTGTATAAATTTTTTATTTTATTTTAAAATAGGTTCATTAACTTTACCAGGTAAACAGAATTAAGAATATTCCTACTTTATTAAATTCAGCGGGGCTTCATTTTTCTGCCTGTTTCACACAAGTGGATTTTTAGATGAGGAAAGGGCCTCTCCCCACTTCTTGGCCCACTTTAAGCAATGGCACTATTTTAGATCAACAATTTTTCATCCCAGAAATGCATCACATGTTTTCCTGTCTTCTTATATGGGACATTTGGGCCATCATTTATGTTTTCCGGGAGATTGTGGCAAAAAGTGGAATGGATGGTGTGTTAAACTTAGGAGCTAGAAGACCTGAGTTTGAATCTTACTTCAGTCATTTACTGTAATCCTGAAACATTTTTACCTCTTAGAGACATGATTTTCTCATCTGGAAACCATATATTATGTTGATTCTGTCTCCCAAGGTTGTAAGAAAAGTATAATTAAAAAAAAAATTTGGCGAAGCAATTGGGGTTGTGACTTAAGTGACTTGTCCAGGGTCACACAGTTAGGAAGTGTTATGTGTCTGAGGCTGAATTTAGGTCCTCCTGACTCTGGGGCTGGTGACCATATTGTCATCTAGTTTCCCCTGAAAAGTGCAATTTTAATATGAATTGTTTTCACTACTACTAAGCTTCCCCATGATACCTTGGTGTATCAGGAACTAGTGAGGTACCCAAGCCAGCTACTTTCTCCTCCACAAAATAGCCCCAGATCACTATGCCTGTGGATTTCTTCCATCACCTCCTTCTGCTGTGATCTGTCACTGCTTATAATCCCCGATTTCAGTTTTCCTGAAGGAGGCTTTTCATACCTCCAACCAAGTGCATGGATTTTGTGGTATCAATTTCCCACTCAAGAATCTGTTTATCTTCCTTCCTTCCTTCCTTCCTTCCTTCCTTCCTTCCTTCCTTCCTTCCTTCCTTCCTTCCTTCCTTCCTTCCTTCCTCCCTCCCTCCCCTCTTTTCTTTCTCTCTCTCTCTTTCTTTTTCTTTCTTTCTTTCTTTCTTTCTTTCTTTCTTTCTTTCTTTCTTTCTTTCTTTCTTTCTTTCTTTCTTTCTTTCTTTCTTTCTTTCTTTCTTTCTTTCTTTCTTTCTTTCTTCCTTCCTTTCTCTCTTTCTCCTTCTTCTTCCTTCCTTTCCCTTTCTCTTTCTTTTTCTTTCTTTCTTCCTTTTTTCCTTCCCTTCTTTCTTTTCTTCCTCCTTTCTTTGCTCTTTCCTTCCTTCCTACATTCCTTCTTTTCTTTTTTGCTTATATTTTACACGTTACTTTAATACAGAATCACATCTACACACTAAAGAGATGGGGAAAAAAACTAAGACTTTAATTAAGACCAGATACTGATTACAAGGAATGAGATGAGCTGTTATTATCAATAATGCCGGGGGAGGGATGGGGTTAAGCTAGGTTAGTTTAATTCAGATTTTCCCACAATGCCTCTGAACAGGGGCCCTGCTCAAGACTCAGGAATCATCTCTTTCCAATGAAGTCTTTGCTGCTCAGCCTCACCCCACAATCTTTCCTGTACTCTGAATTCATTCATCATTTGTCTCCTGACTGGAATTCTAATTCTTTGAGGGTAGACACTTTGTGATCTTGACCTCTTTGTTCTCCTGAAGGATACCTACTTCAATAGCAAACACACAACAATAAAGGCAATACTTTCTACGGGAAACCTTTTTAGAGGACTGCTTCAACTGCTGTTTTCTCCTTTAAAATCTAAGCTCCTTGAGGGGAGGAATTAGATAGTACAGTGGATAGAGCACTGGTACTACAGTCAGAAAGATCAACCCTGGGCAAGCCACTTTTAACCTCTGTCTGCCTCAATTTCCTCATTTATCAAAAATCTGTAAAATCTGTATTATAATAATAATAGTAACAGCACCTACCTCACAGGGTTACTGTAATGATTAAATGGGGTAATATTTGTAAAATGCTTAGCACAATATCTGGCGCAGTATAGGTGCTTAATAAATAAATGCTTGTTCATTTCCTCTCCCCTTCTATTTCATTCATTTGTTGGATTTGTATTTTCTGTGCCTGGCACTAAATAGGCACTTAAGAAATGCCTGGGAATAGGTTATATAACGTGTATGTCACATAGTCATTTCCATGTTGTCTCTTCGTTTGAATTTTACCTCTCTGAAGCTATGGATTGCATTTACTTTCCTCTGAACCCCCCAGGACTTGACGATGTGCTTAATTTGACTCACTGAACTTGGGTTGAAATCCCAGCTCTGCCACTAACTAGCTATATGATCCAGGGGAAGTTACTTCACTACTGAGAAGGCTACAAATAAGAAGGCCCTTCTCTCACGCAAAACCCTGGCAACTTCAGACCTTCGGTGAAAGACAAAGTTTAGCCATGAAGGTCCTCCAACTCTAAACTCAAAGTGACCAGCAGATCCACTGCAGTACCTGCTCCAGAGTGACTTCTCCAACTCAGACACACAGGTTGGGGAGCCCCAAGTGGATGCTTACTTTTTTTCCCCTTGGGCTCCTTGGGGTATTGCAGAAAGGCTGGGCTTCTTCCTAAAGAGCTCAAAAGTTTTCATTGATGTGTGTTCTATTAACATTAGTCAGGCCCGAATCAATTAGCTTTTAGCAGCAATTTACTAAGGTGATAACAACAGGGGAGACAAAGCACTAATCTCAGAGCTGGGATGCATGCTTCCATAAATGCAGAAAAAGCCAGGAGATAAGTGGCCTGAAATTTAGGGAAGCATACATGTAGCAAATACTTGTGTTTGAAATATAAGCTCATAACGCCTGCTTGCTCAAAGTCTTTTCTTTGTTCTTGGGCATCACGCTTTTTGGATCCAAGGAGTCATGTTACTTTAAGTGACTTCCTCTCATGGGAGGCCACCTGTCCATATTTATCTGTGTCAGTCCTCAGTGTGTCTCTCTCCGGCTCTCCTGTCTTGGGTGGCCATACCTTTGCCTTGAAGATCTGCTAATGGTCAATTCTCTTTGATGACATGGTCAGAGAAGAGGGGAGAGGGGAGAGGGAGAAGAAGGAGACAGGCCAAGAGACAAAGAGACACACAGAGAGACAGATTCCTCCTTCCTCTAAGAGCATTTGCCTCTCAGGAGCCTAAAGCTGGAATTCTTCACCCCTACGCCAGTCAATCACTTGAATGGGCTCACTGCTGAACTCACCATTGTTTGGCTTCCAATTTTCATCCAATGGCTGACAGTCCTATGATTCTTTTAAATCAGTTAAGGATTTGCCCACATACTATGATGTGGCTATAGGGAAATTCTGGTGACTGACTCAATTAAAGTGTCTACACTTTCCAGGATTATATCAAGTGAGGGTAGAAATGGAAATTCCCATCATAATAACTGTATAACCTTAGATGCATGGTATTCACTTTTTCCTTCCTATACAAAGGAGCTGTCTTTACTAGGCCGTCTTCAGCTTGAAGGTTAGTGAGCCAAATGGCTTAAAATCTGCAGAACTGTTGCAGAAAACAAGATGTTTAGCCTCTAAGCCCTCCACAGATGAGGAGCTTCAAAACTGGTATCCACTTTTATGTGCTCAATTTATTGACTGGCTGGGAAGGAAGGGGAAGAACAGGGCAGCTCCTGCATTATTATTAGTTCAAAGTCTGCACTTGAAGGCCAAAGACAAAGGCTTTGCATGAAACGAGTTGGTTCTTAAACTGCTATTTTCCATCCTTAGAAAGGATGGAATTGTTCGGGCCGGTAAGTTCTCAGAGGAATTTTGCTATGTGGCTCCCCAGATTAAGAAGTTTGGAGTATCGGTAATGTGGCTGGCCAGTACAGCCAATAATACTACATCATGGGTTTAACAGAGCCCTGCTCCCCAAACCTCTTCATTTGGAGCTGACACCAGAGATGCACTACACTGGGATCCTCTTTGTTAAAGGAGGTTTAGAAAGAACTGGAAGGAAAACCGGTGCCTGTTTATTTATTGAAGAACATCTATATGTATCCTATTATATGAATGTAATGGAAAATTAATGAATTGATATAGTTATCAAAATGGTAAATGTGAAGCCCTCAGAAAAACTCGAGAAGACTTTGATAAAATGATGCA
Organism: Sminthopsis crassicaudata; assembly: GCF_048593235.1. Lineage (NCBI taxonomy): Eukaryota > Metazoa > Chordata > Mammalia > Dasyuromorphia > Dasyuridae > Sminthopsis > Sminthopsis crassicaudata. The sequence continues at coordinate 45,887,399 of NC_133623.1, read as the reverse complement.
AAATAGAACAAGCAGAACCAGGAAGATAATTTATATTATGTCAAAAAATAAGGTTAAAAAAAATGAACAATGAAAGACTTAACTCTGATTTGGGCAGTGGCTTCTTAAACTTTTTCCACGTGTGATCCCTTGTTGCCTGAGAAATTTTTATGGGATCCCAGTATACAAATCAAGTATACAAATCAAACATTAATGATAATAAATCCTAATTTTGCATTCCCCACATTCAGTTATGAATGGGGTCACAAACCACATTTTAAGAAGCTGAGCTGTAGAGGACCAATGATAAAATTCTGGCTTCTGCCTCTAGGGAGAGATGTGAGGAATCATAGGGGAAGAATGAAGCAAACACTTTTCAACATAGCCATTTTTTAAAAAGTGACTTTTGCTTAAATTTATACATTACAGAAAAAGATTCTGTTGGCAAGGGGTTGTAGCCATCGAGAAGCCAATGATTAAGAAATCATTAATCATCAATAAAATCAATAAAACATTCTTAAAAGTAAGATTTGAATTCATTTAGCTACAATAAGATGAGCTAAAGCTCTGGGCAACCACATAGTTATTTTTGATCATTTGTATAAGATAAGAGGGATGGCTAGGAAGACTTAGTGGAAGAGAAAACACTTGAGCTAGGCCTGGAAAAAAAGAACGATTTCCACAGGTAGAAATTTTAAAAGGGAATGACAGCCCTTGTGAATTCATGGAGGCAGTAGACATGAAGAGGAACTATCCAGCTTGGTCAGAAGGTAGAATAAATGAAAGGACATGATGCTGGGAAGACTAGAAGAGTAAGTGGGAGCCAGGTTGTGGAAGGCCTTAAATGTCAGATTATGAAATCTGCCTTTTATCTTTCAAGCTAACATCGTGATCCAGTGGCTCTTACTCTTAGCATGTTCAACAAATAGCTAAGGAGGATTTAGCCCCTTAAGAAAATTGAAATATGACAAACAGAACATGAAAGTACTTAGAGTGTGCAAAACACACAGGCGTTGGGGAGGAGAGGTAGACTTTACAAAAGTAGCCACAATGAAAGTGCCTTTAGTAAGTATTATTGATTTAAACTGATTGTCAAGAACACAACTAAATTTCAGGCAAAGCTTTTTGCCAGTTCTATTTCCTGAAAGGGAAAGACCTCTTAAAGCTAGTTTCAAAAAAAGAGCAATGAATCAAGGGAAAAATTGTGACCTCATCTATCTGACTGTGGTTGAAGATGGTCATTTTCCCACCAAATATTTTTTCAAATTTCATACATATATATATATCTCGCTCCATTTTGTGGTTTGATCTTGGAACTTAGAGCTGACTTTACAAAAGCAAATGAAAGTGGAATATCCCATAACTCCCTTTGCTCTGTAATAGGACATTTGAGGAATAAGTGTATCATATATCCCAACTGCTAAGGAAATGGGAAAGGGTATCATTTATGTACACAACTAGGAAAACAGTAGAAAATAAAAATTAAGTTATTCCCCAACTCTCTTTTTATCAACAATGGAAATTCCCATTGGTGTCTCTACTACTCCTTTAAAAAAATTGGAAATCAAGAATTTTGCCATGAGTCTTCCTCCCCATCTTAACGAAACCAAGGTCTTCCTACAAAGTAAGAACTGGAAGAGACCTTGGGCATTGTGTAAGTCGCTGACAGAGAAGAAAATGGGCTCAGATAGGGGCAGTGGCTTGCCCAAGGTCACACAGCAGGTTAATTTTCTTCTGAACAATCCACTTGTCGCTGAAGCTTTTTCTGTCATTTCTAAGGCTTGTGACAATAATTGGTTACTATGGAAACTTGGCTGGTCCTGTGATTTCTGGGAGGGAATAAACAAGAGAAGTAAATCAGCTGAAAGAGCCTATTTTCGCTAAAGATGCCCATATTCCTTGCTAAGGGAGCTTACATTTAAACAATTCCTCTTGCCTCTCCAATCCTAGGTCTCTTGCTGCTTTAAGTTCTCTAACATCCCAAAAAGAAGAGAATCTAGGGCGTGGGGGAAAAAAAAAACCAGTACTGTCCTAAGAGCTGAGGGATGTCAAGAGCTCAGATTTGTCTTAGGAGGGAACAGGGGCTGGAAGTTCAACAGGTTTTCAGCTGGCACCACAAAACCACACATACACAAGCACACACATGCACACAACACTCACACACACACATACTCATACCCAGCCCCAATCACCAACTAAAAGCTCTATGTGACTTACCATTTCCCTACTTCCTGCCTTTCGTAAGTACTTACAGGAAATACTGGTCTCCCAGAAAGGCATCAGCACTAGGGCATCAAGGAACCCTAGAGACCGGCTAATCCAAAACCCTCATCTTTGAGAGGAGGGAAGTGAGGGCCGCAGAGGGGAAACAGTTTGCCCAAAGTAACAGACCGGGCTGATGGAGACCATTATGGCTGGGAGTCAAATGGTAAGGAAGCCCAGTGGGGGGTGGGGTGGGATGGGAAAGGCAACTATTGGCTCAGGTTTCTAAGTTCCCCATGCATCATGAACCCCTTCCATGCCGTGACAACCTCACCAGGTTTCTCCCATACAGTCAACAGCTTTGATCATGCTTGGGCAGACGGACATTGGGCAGTGAAAATTGAACTGTTTCAGAAAGACACAAATGCACAGTGAAAACATTTTCCCATCTTCCAGCAGAAAACCGAGTTCCAGTCTCCAACCCAAATGTTGTAAAAGCTTTTACAAGACAGTGGGTCTCACAAGTACTTTGAAGGCAATTCCCAGCCTACCTTCTCTTCTTTGCTCCTCGCCTCTCATAGGCTCCTCTGGGTTCTCTGCAGACACAGTGAGCTTTCTTTCTCTTACAACAACTAAAATAAAAGGAGAAGGCAGGCTTCGTGACAGGGCCTCTGGCAAACCCCTTCAAGCCAGAGACCGTCGGCACTGTAAGGCAAGCTCATCTGAGGCCAGTGCGCTAGTGGGATGAACTGCCTTGAACATCCAATCAAAGGAGAACAAAACCGAGGCCCGAAAGCTGGGCTGGGGTGAGGGTTTGGCCCAACCCCAACATTTCTTTCACTAGCTAGTGATCAAATGATAATTCTAGAATAATAATAGAATAATTTCTACTTATGAAATTAGGCAAGACACTTCCCACCTCCCCACCCCCAGGGCCTTAATTTGCCAATCTAAAATGAACCGATTCCATTAGGTAATCAATCCATAAGATACCTCTGACATTCTGTAATCCTGTGACCTGGGTTTTGCTCTGCCCCTTAGGGCTATGTGATTTCTATTTGGCCTCAGTTCCCTCTTCTGAAAAATAAATAGGGATATGACTCGGAGCTAGGGGACAGTGGCAGGGGAACACTTAGAACCATTACTAGAGTAGGGCAAAGGGAGTTTGGTCCAAGAGTGCTAGGATTTAGGAGGCAATATTAACAGAACCATCCCAGAATGAACATGTTCCTCTCAGAAGCCTTCTCCCACCCCAGGCCCTGCCCTCCTCCCCTACCCATCAGTAATCAGTCCTTCAGCAGCATTAAAATATCCCCAATGTCCCAAGTTCTTCATTTAGATCGCCAAAGCATAAATAAGCTTCTCCCCAATTCTTCCTTCCCCCCTCCTCATCACCCCAAGCACAAAATCCATAATTATGGTTCTGACTAAACTAAGTGGTCTGGAAGGTCACATCTAACCCTAACATTCTGGGATTTATTTTTTAATTTCATTTTTTCTTAGTTACATGTAAGAATGATCTAATAGTATTACTGATGAAAAATGCTATCCATACCCAGAGAAAGAACTAATTGTACCTGAATACTGAGTGAAATATACTTTTCTTTTACTTTCTTTTTCTTGAGGGTTTTTTTTTTTTAGGGGGGGAGGAGAAAATCTATGTTTTTTCACAACATGACTTTTTTTTTTTTTTTTTTTTTTTTTTTTTGCTGAGGCAATTGGGGTTAAGTGACTTGCCCAGGGTCACACCCCTAGGGAACACTAAGTGTCTGAGACCAGATTTGAACTCAGGTCCTCCTGACTTCAGGGTTGGGGCTCTATCCACTGCACCACCTAGCTGCCCCCACAACATGACTTTTATGGAAATGTTTTGCATAACTTCACAAGTGGCTTCTCAATAGAGGGAAAGGAGGAAGAAAAAGAATCTGGAACTCAAAGTTTGAAAAATGAATGTTTACAATTGTTCTGCATATAACTGAGAAAAATAAAATATTAAATAAATGAAAAAATAAATTATATGTAAAAAAATTTAACATTTTTAAAACTTTTTGAGTTTCAAACATTCTCTCTTCCTCCTTCCCTCCTCTCCCCACTTCTTGAGAAGACAATTTGAGATAGATTACACACGTAAAGTCCTGCAGGATATATTTACATATTTGCCATGTTGTAAAACATGACCAAAAAAACAAGAAAAATTTTAAAAGTAAAAAGATTCTGGAATTCATAAGAGCAAAAACAAAAAAAGTGCCTTTCCATACAGTCTAAACATTCTAGGCACTAGGAAAACACAGAGGAAACCTCTTTCTGAGACCATATAGAATTAATTGGGAGTCTCCAATCTTCTTACTCTGATGCAAACTCAAGGCCCAGTAGATTAAAAAACAGCCGTATTATCATTTTTTTGATAAAATAGACAGAGTGCTGGATTTGGAGTCAGAGAACCCTGTCTCCACATGCTGCCTCTGTCACAAAGTGTGGTATTGGACAAGTCACTTAGATCTCTCCTGGACTTAGTTTCCCCATTTATAAAGAGGAGGAGAGGACAAAATGGCCACCCAGCTTTCTTCTGGTTATAGTTCTATGATCTACTGTGTGATTCTGGGAAAGTCAGTGCTCCTCCACAGACCTCAGTTTCCTCCACTGTCTTGGATCAGAGGTCTCTGAGGTACCTGCCAGCTCTGAGTCTAGGATCCTATTTAATAACACAAGAAGTCAGGCAATATCAATTCAATCTCAGCAATTAAAGTAATCACAGAAGCATTTGTCAAAATCCAGTTTAGAAAACTGTACATGGGGGTGGGGCAGGGAAGTAGTACTATGGCCATCTCTACATGATTAACTGCTCTTTTGATCAAGGTTGTTAAATGCAGATGAAAGTGTCAGTTCCATCCCCATCCCCTAGCCCTGCTTCCTCATGTTCTTGTCCTGGTTGATTGGAAATTGTGTCCCTTCTCCTTCCTTCAGCGTGGTGCTTGTTTCTTTAGCTAGGATCATTTCAAATGAATTAAATACAATTCACCAACTTCACTTGGCCAAAATGAGACTTTTCATTTCAATAAACAAAGTCCGATATCTCTAATTACTCCGCTCCGCTTTCCTGAAGAGAGAAGCTATTAAGTTGCCACCATAGAATCCTCTTCACTGAGAATGGGAAACGTTGGGATGTCATTTTGCCAGCAATATTTCAGGGTATAGGTTTCATGGCACAGGAGAAAGCCTAGTTGTGTGATTCCCATCAAGCTATTTCATCTCTCCATCCCTCTGTCTCTGTGTATACCTGTTTCTGTCTCTGTCTCTGTCTCTCTGTCTCTGTGTTTGTGTGTGTATCTCTCTCTATGTGCCTCTGTGTCTCTGTCACACACACACACATACACACACACCCTTGATCCTATCTGTGAAATGGGGAAATCATGCTTCCACTACCCACCTCCATGGCCTATTGTGGAAATCAACAAAGATAACAGATGTCAATGCCAAAGGATCATATACACATTGAGAACTACCGTTCTGTGTCTCCAAAAACTGCATTCACATAAGTAAATAAATGGGAATCTGAAAGTGAAAGCATGAGCGCCTGGGGTCCCAAAGTCAGTGCTCTTTCCACTGCACCACACTCCCAAAGCGATCATCTTCCAGCCCAGTGCTGATCATGTCACTCCTCAGGTCAAAAAGCTCCAGAGGCTCCTTCTTGCTTCTAAGATCAAGCTTTTCTGTTTGGCATTTAAAGCCCCTTCCAACCTGGCCCCAGCCTGTATTTCTAGGTTTCTTGAACATCACTATTTTTCACATACACTTAGATCCGATCAAACCGGCCAGCTTCCTGTTCCCCGTACATATCCCTCCATCTCCCATCTCCACACCTTCGGACATGCTCGCCCTCCTCATCTTCCCCCTTAGCATCCTTAGTTCCCTGTAAGGTTCATCTCAATTGCCACCTCCTAGAGGAGGCTGAACCTGATCATTCAGATAACTAATTACTTCCCACCCTGCTGAAATATTACACCACCTGGATTTCTTATTTACTTGTCCAGTACATATTCTTTTCCCCCAATGATTAATAAGTTCTTTGAGAACAGAGGCTATTTCTATCTTGTCTTTCTATCCCTAGCACTGAATACAGTGCCCGTCACATAGTAGGTGCTTCCTAAAAGCTTGAATGAGATAAGCCTATGAAAAATTCATCCTTACCATCAACTGGGCCCTAGCTTTCAGTTCTTCTGAGTACACCATCTAGCATCTATTCGCTTGCCCTCTAGCCTGCTGGTGTTCACATGGCTGAACCCACAAATATTAGACAGACCCTGGGGTGATCTTCAGCATGAAGGTTTATTTTGTGGTCTGATACGAAATGAAATGACTACCGTTTGGTGTGGTTGCTCGCCAGATCGAAAAAGCCAAATGCTCTCTTCGTCTGGGTCGTGGAGACAGCAGGGCTAGCCCTCGCTAACTTTCCAGGCCCAGCGAAGTCATTGTGCCCAGGCCAGCATTGACCTGAGAGGCCCGGAGCCAACAGGAGAAGGAAATTCGTCGTCTTGGCCCATTAGGATGCAATGGGCATCAAAGGGGCAGGCTGAGCTGTGGACCCATGCCAAGAAACAGAGGCAACACTGACTCATTTCGGGGAATTGACCAAACAGTTCTCAATTGGGCCGTCCTTACCCTTTCTTTTTCTCTCAAAATGATTAGCATTTTAAAATATGTCTTTGCCATCTCCAAGATGAACAAGCATTTAACACTTAGGAAAAGCAAAGCTCTCTAATGGAATCTCTGCAAATAAGATTTTTTGAAGAGAAAATTGGGCAATAAACCCAGACATAAAACTACTGGCATGAAAACAACTGGTTTTCAATGAACCTCACTACGATGGCGTGTGTATGTCTGTGTCTGTGTATAACTGGGCATGTCACTTCACTTCTTTGTATCAGTTTCCTCCTCTGCAAAATGGGAAAATAGTATTTCCACTGGTTAACAAAAAGGAAACATTCTCCATATATCTTAAGACAATGTGGAAATGAGATTTTTACCATCACCATTGTTCATAAGATCACAGACCTAGAGTTGGAAGGTGCATTAGAGGATCTGTAAAAGAACATATCATTTTCCAGAGGGGAAAACTGAGGACTAGGAGATAATGACTTGTCCAAGATCACACATTTGGATGATGGATTTAAGACTAGAAGGGACCATAAGAGGTCTTCTAGTCCAACTGATGATTTTTTTTTACCTTCTAAAATCTTTTATGGTTATAAATCTGAATCTGTGATTTGACTCTACAACTTCTCATTTTTAGGTTAAGTGTGTGCAATTCTTCTAAACTTATTTCCATATATAAGGGTAAAAATGAGAAAGAAAAAAACAAGCAAACAACCAAAAAGGTAAAAATACTATGTTGTGATCCACATTCAGTCCCCATAGTCCAACTGGTAATTTTTACAGAGGAGGACACTGAGGCTGTGGGAAAGTGATTGTCAAGCCCAATAGGCCCAAAAGATCTACAGGGAGACAAGCTTCCTTGCTAACCTAATGACCCTTCTACTTCTGCCCAGATGGTGCAGGTCTCTATTCTTGGCCAGCTTGGGGATGTTTGGCAGTGGGCTATAGTGGGGGAAAAACTGTAACTCTAGGCAATGCACTTTCCCTCCTTTGTAAAATGATGGAAGTGGAGAGAGCATCTTCAGCCTAGAGGATCTCTAATGCCCTTTCTAGCACTAACATTCTATAATTCTACCCTCTTATTTTAACCCTCCCTTGGCATGAACCCAATAGAACCAGTGAAGGGGAGTAAAGAATGGGCTTGTCTCTTAATAGCAACAGAAACAACCCATTTCTCCGACACTATTAGTGATAATCACCAGTTAAGGGTATAATTGCTCCCATTCTAAATTTGAGGCACATTTCTAAACTATATAGAGAATCAACTCAAATTTATAAGAATATAAGCCATTCTCCAATTGATAAATGGTCAAAGGACACAAACAGACAATTTTCAGATAAAGAAATTAAAACCTGGAAGCTAGGTAACACAGCCCTGAAGTCATGAGGACCTGAGTTCAAATCTGACCTCAGATACTTAACACTTCCTAGCTGGGCAAGTCACTTAACCCCAATTGCCTTAGCAAAAAGAAAGAAAGAGAGAAAGAGAGAAAGAAAGAAAAGAAAAGAAAAGAAAAGAAAAGAAAAGAAAAGAAAGAAAGAAAGAAAGAAAGAAAGAAAGAAAGAAAGAAAGAAAGAAAGAAAGAAAGAAAGAAAGAAAGAAAGAAAGAAAGAAAGAAAGAAAGAAAGAAAGAAAGAAAGAAAGAAAGAAAGAAAGAAAGAAAAGAAAAGAAAAGAAAAGAAAAGAAAAGAAAAGAAAAGAAAAGAAAAGAAAAGAAAAGAAAAGGAAGAAAGAAAGAAAAGAAAAGAAAAGAAAAGATGTGGAACATGAGATTTTGCAGGTGTGAATGTTGAAAACTATCTTTGCATATATTTTGAAAATAAAAAGCTATTATTTAAAAAAAAATTCAAAAAAGAATATCCCTTCTAAAAAAGATGAGGCAAATAAAGGATGTAAAATGACTTGCCCAGAACAAATATAAATAACAGCCCAGGACTCAATACCAGCACTCTTTTAGAAATGCTCTGCTGGTGCTACATGAGTCTCTAGAGAGCATCTACCTAGAGCTGGAAGTAACCTCAAAGGCCACTTAGTCTAACTCCCCATTTCATAGAAAGGGAAACTGACTTACCCAGTATTGTATAAGTAATGTCAAAAGTATTATTTGAACTTAGGTCCTCTGACCCAAAATTCTGCTAGCCCTGCTAATAATAATAAGTGTCAGGGGGAAACTCTGAAGCCTGGACTTTCCACTGAACCATGTTACCTCTCTTCTCCCTCAGCTGGTTTCCACTGGATCAAACCAATTGCTAACCCTGAGTGAGGCTCACTCATGTAGGGTTCTCTGAATTTGATTGAGCGAGAGGTTTGGGGACATCCTATATATCCTCTACTGAAATGACAGCCACCCACTCCCCTCACTTTGTGCCCAGCACTATCCAGCACTGCTGTTGCCACTCTACCAACCTGTATTCCAGGCTAACCTAAGCCATTAACCTGCTGGGCAATCATTAGACATTAACCTGTGGTTAAATGTGAGCTGGAGCTGTGAGCATTGTATTCAACTCCCAGTGTGTACATGATCTTGTGGGCCTATGCTGTGGGGGCACCTTAATGGGCCAAGCTAACCTGTATCAGAAATTCTCCATTATATAAGAAATCAAATCCCACCCCCACCCCTGCCTTGGATGGGGTCCAAGAAGGGCCAACTTAATCCCAAATTACCTTCTATATTAAGTGGTGTGAAAGCAAGGTTCCAGTGAGTATCTTTTGCAGCAGATTTATAATTAGATTTAACTTTGGCCAATAATAAAACAGGCTTATTATTCTGAGCACAAACTGAGAGAGAAGTAAGTCTGGGATAAAAAGGGTTTTGTGACCAAGAGGCAGCAGAGTAGATGAAATTGGTTATAAAGAAACTCGGTTACTGGTTCTGGTTCTACCCTTACCTTAACAAGACAAAGGGATCAAAAAAAGTCACCTCTGTCATCTCTGCCTCAGTTTCCTCAGACGTTGGACCTAATGGCATAATTTCTTATGCCACAAAAGTACAGAATTAGAACTGGGAGGTCATCTTTTCGAGGGCCTTCAAAATTTGAGGTCCACAAGGGCATGAAAAATCCTGAACTGTAGGTAGTGATCTCTCCTGAAAGGGAAGAGGATAGGATTCTGGGAAGCTGGAGTTGAGAGAGGAATTAGAAAAATAATAGTTCTAGTGCACATACACATACACACACACACACACACGAACGTAATTGGAATATTGGCCTGCTGTAGGAAATGTGAATGTGATGAATATAGAAAAGCACGAAAAGATTTACATGAACTGATACAAAGTAAACAGAGACAGAAAAACAACATATTGTGACTACAACAATGGAAATGGAAAGACCAATCATTAAATAATAAAAACAATGTTGTAAGATATTAGAAGATACTTTCTTCTACTTTGTTGCAGAACTACAAAGTTCATGGGTATGGAATATGGCATATTTTCAGATTTATTTATCTATTTTGCTGAGCTTTTTACTTCTTCCTCTATTTTTTTCTTTAAAAATATTATTTGATATATGAGATGACTCTCTGGGAGGGGAGAACGAAAGAAGGATACTGGGAGAAATGTAAGTGGTTTTTAAAAAGATATAAGTAAGAATTTATTTGAAAAAAAAAAAGCCACTTTTAGTAGCATGTAAGGCCAGGAATAGCTACTAGCTTTTCAAGATAACAGATAGACAGTATGCACTTTCATAAGGAAGAGACCTTTTTAGAATTGCTGTTAATCAGGCTCTTTTCACTGTTATATATGCACATATATTCATGCTCAAGAGTCAAATACAGTCAGGTAGGAATCTTTCCACATGGTGGGTGGTCCACAGCCAAAGCTCTGCTCTGGACTGGTTTTCTGTTTGTTTTTGAAGGCCTCCACAGTCTGCTGGTCGCCACTTATTCACAACCTCAACAGAAGTCACTAGTATGAAGGCAAGTACTACACATACAAATGGCAGCTGCAAACAGAGCTAACCCTTGTATGTCAGTGCTCTAAGAAGGACACATAGAATCTCAAGGCTGGAAGATGGCTTAGAGAGTGTATACAAGCAGCTCCCTGGTTTTAGAGAGGAAGAAAATGAGGTACAGAGAAAAGGGACCTCCCCAAGTTCCTTTTCAGAAATTGGTCCAGTATGGACTCATTACAAAAATACATAAAAACTGAAAGAGACCGGAGCAGCCAGTAAGTCCAATCCATACATGAAAGAAAGCCCCACAGAGCATCCTGCCCATGCTTAAGCATCTACAAGGAGAGGGGAGCTACTATCTCCTCTCTTCTAGGCAGTCCATTTCACTTTGGGACAACTCTGTTAGGGATTTTTTTTTTATTTATGTCAAATCAAAAATTTTTTTTTTGCATCTATCCCCCCTCAACACAAAAGCCTTCAAATAGTTTAAGACAGTATCATGTTTTCCCTGATGTGTCTTTTCTGTTGAGAGATTCCTGTTAAGGTTAGATGGCATGGGACAGTTGGGTAGTACAGATGGATAGAGTGGTGGGCATGGAGTCAGGAAGCCTTAATTCAAATCCAGCTTCAGACAGTTACTAGCTGTGTGACTCTGGGCAAGTCACTTTACTCTGCCTCAGTTTCCTCATCTGTAAAGTGATCTGGAGATGGAAATGGCAAACCACTTCAGTATCTCATCTTCCTAAGTTCAAATCCTGCCTCAGACACCTACTGGGCAAGTCACTTCACCCTGATTGCCTCAGTTTTCTCATCTATAAAATGAGCTGAAGAAGGGAATGGCAAACTCTTCCAGCATCTTTGCTTCCTGAGTTCAAATCTGGTCTCAGACACTTCCTAGCTGTGGGACTCTGGGCAAGTCATTTCATTCAATTTGCCTCAGTTTTCTCATCTGTAAAATGAGCTGAAGAAGGGAATGGAAAGCCACTCTAATGTCTCTGCCAAGGAAACCCCAAATGAGGTCATGAACAGTAAGACATGATTGAAAAAACACAGTACCAACAATGAGGCACAGTGTATACAGTGCTAGGCCTAGAGTCAGGAAAACCTGAATTCAAATCTGGCCTCAGATACTTAGTAGGTGTGTAACCCTGGCTGAGCCACTTAACTTCCATTTGCTTCTGTTTCCTCATCCATAAAATGAGGGTGTTGTAAAGATCAAATGAGATGATTTTTCTCAAGTGCTTAGCATAGTGCCTGGTACATAAAGAGCATGTACATAACAAATGCTTGTTTCCTTCCCTTTGCTCCAGACTAAACGTGTCTGTTTCTTTCAAGCAATCCTCAGATAATGTGGCTAGATACTAGGCCCTTCACCATCTTCGGTACCCTCCTCTACAAATAGTCCTTCTAAAACCATGATGTCCATAAGAGGAAGTAATGCTCCAGGGGAGGTCTGATAAAGAAAAAGGGCATTGGGACCACCTCCTTATTCCTGGAAGCTACGCCTCTCTTAATGTAATCTAAGATCACATTAGCGGGCTCAGTTGCCACACCATCCTGCTGGCTCATTTTGAACTTGTAATTCATATCTTCTCAGATATTTTTCAAAATATTTTCTACATCTGACCCATCTTATAATTGGGAAACTGATTTTTTGTACCCAAGCAAAGGATTTAACATTGAGCCCGACTGAATTTCATGTTGTTAGATTCAGCCCACTACTATAGCCCACTACTTTTCAACCCTGACATCCAATGTGTTAGGTCTCCCTCCCAGATTTGTGTCATTTGCGAATTTGATGAGTATGCTATCTATAACTTTATCCAAGTCATGGATCAAAATCCTGAAAACCACAGGGGTAAGCCATGATCCCTGGAGCACTCCACTGGAGACATCCTGCCACATCGACATTGAACCATTAGCAACTCACACTGAACCATGGCCAACCATTCAACCAGGTCTAAAAGCATCTTCCTGTAACACTGTATTATCCATCTCCCCATCTTCTCCACAAGAATAATGTCAGTTTTTTTTAAATCAAATCTTCACTAAGATCTAAGTAAACTATACTCCCAACATTCCTTCATTTACCAGTTTAATAACCCTGGCTTTTTAAAAAACACAGGAAATGAAGTTGATCTGGCTTTTTTTGTAAATAGTATTTTTTCCCAATTACCATGTAAAGGTAGTTTTCAACACTCATTTTTATAAGATTTAGTTCTAAATTTTTTCCCTCCCCTCACCCCTTTCCAAGACAGCAAGAAATCTGATTTAGGTTATACATGGGCAATCATGTTAGACATATTTCTACATTATGGCATAACTTATTTGGGGGGGGGTTGAGCAACTTGCCTAGAATCACACAGCTAGGAAGTGTTAAGTGTCTGAGACCACATTTGAACCCAGGTTCTCCTAACTTCAGGGCTGGTGCTCTAGCCACTGCGCCACCTAGCTGCCCCCTAACTTATTCTTTAGGAAGCCCTACTGGCTCCTTGGAATTACCGTTTCCCTTTCTAGATGTTCATCAGCCATCTCTTTAATGAATGACACTCGGATTTTCCCTAGAATCAAAGGCAAAGTCATTGGCCTATAATTTATAAAGTCTCTTCTCTTTTTCTCTTTTTCCTCCTTTTTTCCCAGCATAGCTTTAAAAACCTTTTGTGCTTCCCTTACCAGCTTGAGCATTCCTGATACTATTTTTATGAGACTGTGCCACACTTATAATCATCTTCTTCACATTTCTTTTTAAATCTAAGTTAGTTTCTAAGTGCCCTCTATTCCATATCAATCTCCTCAAACAGGTCACATAGTTTCTCATTGAAATTGTTTCCTTTGAGTCTTCAGAATTTCTTTCCTGAACTTCTCCTGTCCTTCTTGGGTTGACTTTCACTGGAAGCATTTTGCTTTATGAGATCATGTCTACATTTCTTCTGAACTGGAAATCCCTTTCCCTAAAATCTTGGCTGCATATCACCGTGCCTCACTTTTCGGTCCTTCTCTATTATAAATTCTAGGATGTACTGATCACTTTCCCTTAAGGTTCGCATCACTACCATTTCAGCAACCAATTCTTCCCTGTTAATGACGATCAAGTCCAAAACAAAATTTTCCTTTGCTGGTTCTCGACCTTTTAAAGGAAACAATTATCCATAAGTTAAGTGTAGAAGTCTTTAACTACCCTGCTTTTAAAAGAGAGTGAGCACCAGTAGGTTCTGGATAATTCACTTTATTCCCTTATCACTAATACAGCATGCCTCAGTGCTAGACTGGTTAAATGTATCCCAAATTAATCTATTTTTTCTTCCTGTCCAAGTGGTCTGTAGTATATTCCATTGATGCAATAACATCTCTTCTTTTCTCCTTTGACCTGTACTCAAATACTCACTACCAAGTTTTCCCGTCTCTACTTACTGCATCTCCTCATATAAAGAGACCTTCTTAACAATCAGTGCTAGTCTGCGCCCTACCCTTTTACCTATCCTGTTTCTTTTGAATAGGCTAGACACATACATAGTCAAATTCTAGTCATAGATTTCACATACAAAGTCTCAGTGATATCTGAGTTCAATTTTGCTTACCTACATTAGAACTTCTACTATTTCTTGTCTTTGCCTAAACTTTGGATTTTTGTGTGTAGACGCTTGAGGTCACAGGTTTTAGTACTGCCTTTTTTCTTAGATTTTGTCTCCTGTGAATTTTTGGGTTTCCCAGCTGCTATTCATCTTCTTTTTTGGTGTCTGCTCTGTCCAGTTTCTAACTTAAAAGACTCATTTTGGTAGGCAGTTTTCTCCAGTCTACTTTCTTTTTTTAGCTTAAAGCTCTTTTGATTAGATTTGCTAGACAACCACTAAATACATTATTTTATTTCTATGTAAAACTTTAAAATTTTATCTTTTTTTTCAATAAACAAAAAAATCTGTGTTTTCCTCCCCCACATTTTTACTCTCTCAAAAAGAGGAAAAAGCCTTCCAACAAATAGGCAGAGTCAAACATAACTAATTCCCCCATTGGCTCATGTCCAAAAAAAATATTTCTCAATCCGTACCTTGAATCCATCACTGCTCTGTCAAAAAGTGGGTAGTATTCTTCACTGCTGGTTCTCTGGAATCATGTTCATTATTATGTTGATCAGAGATCTTAAGAGTTTAAAAGCTGTCTTTGCAATATTGTTATTGCATAAATTAATTCATCTAATTCTCCTCACTTTACTACTCTCTATCAGTTCATATATATTTTCCCAAGTTTCTCTGAAACCATCCTCTCCAATGTTTGTTTCAGCACAACAAAACTATTACATTCACACACCAAAATCTGTTCAGTCATTTCCCCAACTGATGCCCCACCCTTAGTTTCCAGATCGCTGCCAATATATACATTTACATATACATGCATATATGTATATATGTGTGTGGTCCTTTTCTTCTTTCTTTGATCTTTTTAGGATAGCAAATTCAGTCTTCCTAGCCTTTTTTTTAAGTATGCTCAATTCCTGGCCAGGAATCTGTCAACCTCATATTATAAGTCCTAATACAGAAATCCAAACCCCATTCTCAGGTACTATCTTCTTGAACAGCTGTTCCCTTCCCAAATTAATTTTTCTCATCTGCATCCCTTGCCTTCAAAAAGCAAAAGTGAGGAAAACAACCTAATACCTTATTGTCTTTGATTTCTCATACAAGATTTCATAATCATTGGCCGTATTTTAGAAGGTCTGCCTATTTTTTCATGCTAATAATGGAGAGACAGAAGTGTAAAATCCTCCAATGCTCTACTAGAATAGAGGTGATCCTCAGTTTCCAGTGGTGAGGCCAGAAAGCAGAGCTCAAGAAAGCCCTACAAAAGGCTTGAAAGACTTTGAGAATGACCTCAGAAAGGCAATGTATGTGTATTGATGAAAGATCAATTTAACTACGTTTCTAACACTTACGAATCTCATCACCAAGTTGATCACAGGGAAAGGGATTTTCCTAGACAAGGCAACTATTAGAGAACAAGCACTCGGTTATGGAAAGATTGTGAACTGCATTGGTGAAGGGATCATGCACACCAATAAAGTCAAAAGGGTTTCTGAAGCATAATGGAGGGGAGTGACTATATGGTTTACGGAGAACACCAACTAAGAATAATTCAGATTGTTCCCCTGATTTCAATTTCTAATATTTTGCCAATTTATTTCCTTATTACTATTAGCAGCTTCCATTTCTCTATCAGCATGAAAGTATTATTATCCCCATTTTACAGAGATGAAACTGACAATCAGAGAGGAGGAATAACTGAAGTATCGTAATCAGTTCTGAGCACCAATTTAGTACGAATATTGACAAGATACAAGGCAGCCGGGAGGGTAGCTAGGATAGTGGAATAATATGCCATGAGAGGAAAATTTAACTATGAAACACAAACAGACTCTGTGTGGAGAGGGGAGGAGGGGGCATAATAACTGGCTCTGATATTTTTTGAAAGGACCTCACATGAAAAAAGGATTAGCTTTGTTTTACTTGATTCCCAGAGAGCAGACCCAGGAATGGTGGACAGTAGTTGTAGAAAAGCATCTTGAGGTTCAATGAAAGGAGAAAATTTCCCAGCAATGAGTGCTGCTCCAAAGTAGAATGAAGCACTTGACAAGATCCAAGTGCAGGCCAGAACAACTTGTGGCAGATGCTGTAGAGGGGATTCTCAACCATATACAGGTTGGAAGAGATGTTCTCTGAGGCCCCTTGCAACTCATAGTCTTTGCTCTGCCCAAGGTCATAGAGCTTTAGCAGAAAAAGGGAAAGGCTTCTGAAAATAAAACCTTTTTATAATTTGGATATGTTTTTAGCAAATTAACTTTTTTAAAGCCATAAAACTGTAGATCTTGAAGGGAATGCTAGGAATCGTCTGGTCATAAGATCACATATCAAAAGGTGAAAAGGAACTTAGATGCCATCTAGTCCAACCCATTCATTTTACATATGGAGAAACTGAGGCCCAAGAGAAATGAAATGGCTTGCCCAAGGCCACACAACTAATACCTGGCAAAGCTAGGATTCAAACCCAGGTTTTCTCTCTCCAAAGACAATACACCACATCATGCCATCTTCATTTTACAGCCCGGCAAACCGAGGTCCTGGAAGAGGAAATGTTGCTTGCCAAAGTCACCCAGTGAGTCAGCAGTGGAGCCAGGACTCAAACCTAGGTCGCTGGGGTCCCTGTTCAGTGATCTGTCCACCCTTCTAAATTCCTTCTAGTCAAATCTCATTGCATTTTCCTTCTCTCTCGAGACCATTTGAATAGCAGCTCTGAATCCAAACAGAACAGGCCGCACATTCTGAGAAAGGCCCCAGATGCAATTCATGATGCATTTCATTGGGCAAACTTTGGCCCCTGAACTGGATGGAAACTGCTCTAGAGCATCAAAGGGCAGAATGCAGTCTTTAAGATCTTCTATGATTGATCTTTGCAGTACTTCTCTCTAGAGACTAGTGTATATTTTAGTCAGCATTTAAAAAAATTCTAAAAAAAAAAAAACGACCAAGAGCCAATCCCAAAAAAAGAAATGCTAAATTAAAGGGGGAGGAAAGCAAACTCAACCAAATACCAGAGTTCTGTAGCCTCCCTGAAATCTTGCCAAACTCTAGCAGCTTAAAAAAAAACCAGAAGGCTGTCAAGTGGTAATTGGGAGAGGGGGGCAATGAAGGTAGAAGGAAATGGTTCCTGGAAAATATTTTTTCTCTTTTACCAGAGTGGAATGTAATCTCTGGAAACAATCAAGAGACTATCCTTACTGGTTATAACACTAGGCCATCATTCATTTATCCAACAAACATTTATTAAGCACCTACTTGTGAAGAACACACAGTGAATCAATTATCTGCAGAGGCAGCTGTTAGCCTAAGAGCATCAAATTAGGAGCAAGGAGAGCCGGGAGTAAGGTCCCACTCTAGCCCAGGGACAAGGAATGATTGAAGTTCTCCAGGCCTCGGTTTCCCCATCCTTTAAAATGAGGCAGATGGTTAGACTAGATGCTCTCAAAGGCCTCTCCAAATCTGACATTCTATAAACTCATGCATTTTGTCCACACTCAAACCAAAAACTAACAGGCTGCCACACGTCCATCTTGCCACGGTAGCAAATCCAACTAGATCCCAGGACTGGAGCAGTGTCATTAGTAATGCTGGTAGCCTGTGAGGACATGCACACACGTACATGCACTGCAGACCAGACGCAGGTTGGAGACACAGCAAGAGAAAGCTGCTATTTGCATACCTCTTAGAACGTTTTTATAAATAATGAAAAGCAAACAGAAGGAAAATGGAAATAGCAGACAGACAATCTTTGAGGCACAGGGCTTGTAACACAAACTGCTACTGTACAGGAAAAACCTCATTAATTCCAAATGCAAAGGGAACAGGAGAGATGGATTGGGGATTAACTGGCTCCAGCCTGTCCGGTATTTTTGCTAAAGAACAGCTAGCATGTCGTGGCAACGGCTGAAGTAGAGGCCCTGAGTTCCAATCCCAGACTCTTCTGATTTCCTCATTGGGAGATGGCAGAGTTGGCATAGATGTTCTCCAAGTCCTTTCCTGTTTGAACAGAATAAGTGACAGCCATCCTGAGTTCCCTGGCTGATGTTCCTGCCACAGCTGGGCCACAGCTGCAGCAATCTGGAAACCCTACTTGATGGCCTGCCTAGGGCACTGGAAAGGAGGAAGCCTGCGTTCAAATCCCAGCTCTGTCACTAACAATGTATAATTTGTGGCGAGTCTCTTCTCTTTCTGGATCTGTCTCCTCCTGTGTAAAGTGAAGGAACTGACCCAGATAATCTCCAAAGGCCCCTTCCAATTATGCCATTCTACATTTTCATGCCATGAGCAGAGAACTGAGGACTGCCCAGACAGACACAAATTCAAACTTAAAGCTCTCTCTTCAAAGTCCCTTTGAACCCACTAGAGCCTCACAATTCCCCAGTGGTCCTACCTCTTGCTTCAGATGTGTGTAAGGGACTTATTCGGGCATCCTGATCATTTTCTTTCCACGATAGATATAGGAGACTCCTTCACAGGATGAAGAATCTGGCTGTCATTAGATGTCAATGGGCTGTCCATTCAATAGTGTCAGCTCCTGGAGTAGAAATTCTAAATGGAAGCCGACCAAACGCCATGTAACTAAAATGTCATCCAAAGTGACAAGGATTCCAAGGCCAATATGGACAGTCTTCTTAGCTGAGAAGAAACAGGCTTTTCTCTGTCTGTGGGAGGGGGGAGGATGGGAGGAAACAAATCCCCGTTCATGGTTGCTGAGTAGTTCCAACCCTTCAGACTCAATTCATTGCCGACATGTTTTGGAGCAAGGCTGCAAAAGCCACTCAGGCCACAAGGCCGTGGACGTTGTCCAAAGTTGGCCAGCATGTACACGGCTCACTTCAGCTACAGGACCAACTTTTTTCTTAGGTTTTTTAATATGCTTTTTTTTTCCCAGTCCCTCTTTTCCCGGAGATGTTAAAGCCTACTATCTGGCCTGTGGGTCTTTGTACCACACCCCTCCCCAACTCCAACTAGATACAGGCCATCAAAACCTTCTGAAAACAGAAGGGTTAGAACTTTAGCTAGAGTCTATCTCAGAAAGACAGGCTAAGCTAGCCTACAGTTAGGATGATTCACAAAAGACAAACAGATTGATGCCATTGGAACCCAAAATGCTTGACCAGGAGGCCCCAGACGCAGTAAGATGAATTGTATTTATACAGAGATGAAAACGACAGCCAGATCAATTTGGCGGACAGATCATGGGGAGCCATGGACAAAAACAAAGACACAATGGAGAAGAGTTTATTGAGTTGTTCTGCCCAGAATCATTTGGCAAGTTGAACTGAGATGGGAATGGACCCTGGAGCCTCTTAATGCAAATAAAGGCTCGCACCACTCTTCCTATGAATAAGGCTCACTCCACAAAGCTACTTGCCCTATCAACACTGGCAAACAGAATGCTTATATAGCTATGTCTCAATGGCCAACATCTATCCATACACAGAGATGTTGGGAAATGTGCATATTACTCCACAGGTCCCATTTGTGGTGCTAAAATTTCAGCAAATAGACAACTGTTCCTTCCTCTAGCAAATGACACAAGATGACAAGATGCCTTCAAATAATGGTGAAGCCTCTGTTCTTTGAATGACACACGGCATTAGAAGCAAGCTATAGTCTCTGACTTCCTACTGGTATTGCTCAGGTAAAAAGTTGTGGCAGCTCTGTGTGACTGACTCGGGTTAGAAACCAAGGCTAGTTAGGTCGCACTGAAACTACTACTACTGCAGATTTGTGGTTACACACAAATTATTATAAGACCATTACCATGACTAAGACTACAACTACTACCAATGATAATGATGATAGAAACTCTAGAAATTTCCATTCAAGTTTACAAAGCACTTTTGTCACCATCATCCCGTAAGAGATGCCTTTTTAAACATCATCCATATATTGCTCATTTTGATCAGGGCAGTTTAGTCAAAGAAGTCTCTCAAGGCCAGCTCCTGTATACTTCCTCCATTGGATCACCTGGCCATTTACAACAAATGGGGTCATTTCCTAGGTCAGGAGATGATAAGAATGTCCAAATGTTTCACTCAAATCCAAAGGTACTAAGTCCCTGCTGGATATTTGCATGGATGAGACAGAAGGAGCTTCTGGATAATATGATAAGGCACGTGTTGGATGGGAATACATTAAAGTGGCTTTGAGGCTGGCTGGACAAGGCATCCAAAGGGTGATGATTAATGGATCAATGTTATCCTTAAGGGAGGTTTCAGGTGGCTTACCACAGACATCAGTCCTGGACACAAACTAAAGGGATGAACATTGACTGTCCATCCATCAGCAAGCATTTATTAAGTTCCTGTGTAACAGACACCATACAAGGTATGAGTGATACAGAGACAAAAGCAAGAGAGCCCCTGCCTTCAGGAAATTTGCATTTCACTAAGATAATATATGTTCAAAGTTAAGTAAATTCAGAGTAGGCCCAAAACATGTACAAAGTGATTTTAGGTACAGAGTGGTACACCAACTAGGGGAATCAAGAAAGATCTTTTGACAGAGATGGCATTTAACCTAAGCCTTGAAGAACGTTTGGAGTTCTTAGAGGCAAGAGGAGCAAGAGAACCATTCTAGACATGGGAGAAAGTCTGTGTAAAGACTTTGAAGGGATGTAGAGAACTGAAAAAAGGTCATTGGAGTTAGCATTTAAAAAATCATTGATGGCATCTCAGAGAGAATTTTTATTTGAGCAATAGGGACAAAAGCCAGATTGTGAGAAAGTAAGAACTTAATGAGAGGTGAGAAAGTAAAGACAATGAGTGTAGATTGTATTTTTCCCCTAATAATTTGACTGTAAATGGGAAGAAATATACAGGATGATAGTTTGAAGGAATGGAAAGGTCTAGTAAAGGTTGTTTTGTTCTGAGGACAGGATAGGCTTTGGACGTGTTTGGAAGCAGCTGATACAGAGAAACTGAACATTGGAGGAGAGAAAGGATAATCAAAGGAGCATGGCCCTCGAAGACACAGAAAGGGATAGGATCTAGAGTAAAAGCAGAAGAATTAGCCTTGATCAGGAGAAAGAGCTACTTCATCCCCTGTGACTACAACAAGAAAGGAAAGAGTGAGAAATGATATTGAAGTGATCTGAAGTGTGAAATCAGGGGAGAGAGGGAGCTCAAAACACACAGCTTCCATTTTTTTTCAGCAAAGTATAAGGGAAAGTCATCTGTTAAGAGGAAAGGAGTGGAAGAGAAATTTATGTGGCCAACTTCAGGGCTTTGCAAGCCTTGGCAAGTCACTGTCCATTGTTTTCCTCAGTTTCCTCAGCTGTAAAATAAGCTGGAGAAGGAAATGGTAAAACCACCCCAATAACTTTGCCAAGAAAACCCCAAATGGGGCCACAAAGAGTCAGTTGTGACTGAACAACAAGAGCAATATGCTTGGGGGAGACCCCGTGCTTCTCATGTCCTCAGATTCTTTTTCTCTAAAGGAAAGGGGTGGAACTTGATGATCTCTAAGGTCTCTTCTGGTTCTAGTCCAATCATACAAGTTCACTGTGCTTGCTGTCTTTGCTGAAAAGGTTTTCTTTGTTACAAAGAAAGGTCTGGTGCTGGGGGAGCTGAGCAAAAAGCAAAACAATGACTGGAAAGACAAAGGCAACATAAAAAAATGTATATATACTTATAAATGTATATGTACAGATTTACATGTATTTGTGTAGATATGTACATATACATACATATACATAGGCTCCTAGGTGGCAAATTGGACTAAGCACTAGGTGCTTTGAATCAAGAAAACCTGAATTCAAATTTGGACTTAGATACTTATACCTGACTGTGGGGAATGAGTGGGGACCACAGCATAGCATTTTCACTCTTCCTGTTATTGTTTGCTTGCATTTTTTGTTTTCCTTCTCAGGTTTTGTTCTTTCTTTCTAGATCCAATTTTTCTTGTGCAGCAAGATAACTATGTATACATATATTAGATTTAACATATATTTTAACATATTTAACATGTATGGGACTACCTGTCATCTAGGGAAAGGAGTGGGGGGAAGGAGGGGAAAATTTGGAACAGAAGGTTTTGCAAGGGTCAGTGATGAAAAATTACCCATGCATATGCTTTGTCAATAAAGAGCTTTAATAAAAAAAGATACCTGAGATACATATATGTGTGTATGTATGTATGTATATACTGAGATACTTAGATACTGTATATCCTGAGCAAATCCTTTAACCTCTGTCTGCCTCGGTTATAATCTGGAGATAATAATGGCACCTATGTCCCAGGGTTGTTGTGAGGCTGAAGTGAGATAATAATTATAAAGCACTTGGCACAACAAGTGGCATATAATAAGTGCTATATACATGTTACCCATTATCATCATTATTATTGTGGTGGTTATTTATATATATATATATATACTCAAGTTACTAACTACAACCTCTATAATATCCTATAGAATACCTAGACCCGACTGATCTGAGTGGTAGGAAGCTTCAATGCATAAATGGACTATCCTTCCCCTTGGCAACTGGAAAATTTCATTAATCTGAATGTCCTATCCCCCAAACATGGTTGCAAATCGCAATGTTACTAAGTTTCTTGAAGAAACCAACATTAAGTATCCAGTCTTGAATAGGATTGTGCAAATAAACTTATTGCCTCATGGGGCTCCCTATTTCCCCAATGTAGAAGGAGAATAATTCACAGGATACTTTGTGACGAAGATGTTTGGAAAACCTAAGCATGCTATGTGCAAATGAGTTACTGTTACACTGTTCTGAATAAAATCCTCCCATGGCATCCTCTTGGAGTAGCACTATCGAGATCAACAAGGACTGAGCATCTTATTCCCACTATGCTGAACACAAAGCATTGGACATGATCTTCAATGAGTGTGCCACGTTTGTATTTCTTCCCCAGATGATTAACTACAATCTATGTTCAAAATATAGGTTGCTCTTCCTCCAGAAAGAGAAAAAGGAAATTGAGGAATTTCTGTTTAAGGTTATTAGAGAAAATGAAGTATTCCTTTTAAAAAATGGAAGTCCCTGATATAAAAACAAAGGCAATAATTGACCTGAAGAGGCAAAGGAGGATAATGAACTGTGTGAAAAGTGTGGAAGAAGAATTTGGCACAGAGGAGGAAGACCACGGAAGGGCTTTGAAGGCTAATTTTTTCCCAAAGAGGAGAAAGACAGCTGCTACTTCTTCAGTGTCCTTCTATCTCCCAAGGAATGAAATTATAGCACTATAGGTGCTTTCGGTTAAGAGATCATCCGTAAGGGTCAGAGGAAGAAAAGGTACATTGGAGTTGTTGGTGCTTCCTTCCAGAAGGGAATTAAGGCAGTTCTTTGTCAACTTGATAACAACTGAGAGCTCTGCTGTGTTCCAAGAGTGAAGACATGACAGAGAACCACAGAGCCTTCTCAAACCAGATGAACTACTACCTCATTTTTAGGATTCACATGAGCAGAAAGAAAGGTGTTAGAATGTGGAATATTTCTACAAATTATAGTATCTTCAGTAAGAAATTGAACATCTTCATGGTTGACATATATTGGATTGCTTCCTGTCTAGGAGAGGATTGGGGGGAAGGGAGGGAGAGAAAAATCGGAGCACAAGGTTTTACAGGGGTGTATGTTAAAAACTATCTTTGCATGCATTTTGAAAAAAAAAGTTCCAATTGTTCAATGATGAAGAGAGTAGCTCAATGATGAAGAGATGGCTCTACACCACATAGCCATCTACACCCAGAGAGAAGACCGTGGGAACTGAGTGTGGACCACAGCATAGCATTTTCACTCTTTCTGTTGTTGTTTGCCTGCATTTTGTTTTCTGTCTCAGGTTTTTTTTTCCTTCTTGATCTAATTTTTCTTGGGCAACAAGGTAAATGTATAAATATGTATACATATATTGAATATAACATATACTTTAATATACTTAACATGTATTGAACTACCTGCCATCTAGGGGAGGAGGTGAGTGGGAGGAGGGGAAAATTTGGGACAGAAAGTTTAGCAAGGATCAATGTTGAAAAATGACCTATGCATATGTTCTGTTACTAGAATGAAAATAAATAAATAAATAAAAAGAAAAGTTTACTATTTTCAAAAAAAAAAAAAAAAAAAAGAAAGAAAGAAAGAAAAGAAAAAATAAATTTAAGATCTTAACAGAAAAGGTGACCTCTTCATCAATGTTATTCAAAGTCAAAGAAGTTGAAAAAGAAAAAACAAATTGGAAAATCAAACAAGCATTTATTAAGAGCCTACTATGTGCACAAGTGACCAAGAGATGGCTAAGGAGATGTCTGAGAATGGCTTTGAACTTCAGACACACAGCTTAAAATGCAGGAAGGACAGGTTCCTGACCAAGAACGGAATACTTCTAATAAGGGCCCCAAAATAATAAGTACTTTGCCTAATGTCATGCAAGTAAGATGGTATGGTAAAGGAACCCTGGTTTTAACACCAGAAAAACCTGGATGCAAATTCTTCCTGTGATCTTCACAGACAAGTTCTACAATCTCTCTAGGTCTCGCTTCCTCATATGTCAAAGTAGAGTTATATTTGATCAAATCTCTGATCTCATGATTCTATATGACTATGGTTCTATCATCAACTTGCTGTGTGGTTCTAAGCAAATCACAATAAATGACAGAACAAAGCATTTACTAAGTACTTAGTCTGGGTAAGGAACTGTACTGAGTCCCAGTGATACAAATAGCAAAATCAAACAGGGTCTGCTTCTAAGGAGCCCACATTTTAATGGAGACATCACAAATGCTGTTGTCATATGGAAGACTCTGAAGGTTTATAACTCTACCATTAAATGGTCTCTTGGCCTTGGGGACTTTAATTTTCTCAATTATAAAACATAGGAATTGGATGCAGTTTCACCTAAGGTTCTTTCTTGTCTCTATGATGTCCAAAAACCAGACCAATGGCATGATCACCACCTCTCAACCTCCATGGTTGGGATTAATCCCAAGGAATGAAACACTCCCAATTCAGATATATAAACACACAAGCAAGTATGGCCCTTATACCAAGGCTTCCTTCCGGATGTGGGCATGATGGGGGCTGAGCAAATGCCATGGAGAAATGCCACAAAAGAATCATAAAGAAAAAGATACTAGATTGTTATGGAGGAATTTCAAGTGAGGCACTGGACTGGAGAGAAGCAGGGGACTCTGCATCCCAACCTTCACCTGCATCCACTTCCAGCTCTCCCTCAAGATCCCATGGGTGCTAGAGTTGGGCCATGGCACATCAATGAGGTCTAAACCCATGGTGTCTCTCTTTACTACTAGTATGCCAATACAGTCTCCATGGCATATGGTCCTAGGCAAATCCATCAGACCCCTAGTATTGAAATGAACTTTCCCATCTAGATTGTGGACAAGTGGAACACGGTGATCCAACAATAAATGGTCTCAAAGGTCTCTTCCAGTTCTCAATACTATCATCTTGTGTTTCCATGTTGCCAGAAATTGTTTTTTCTTTGTCAGGATTTGTGATTTCACTGGCATAGGGAGCTCCTGTTAAAGAAACTCCCTCCCGCAATAAAGATCATCAAGCTTTCTCTAAATTAGTTTTAGTTCCCTGGAGCTTTAGTGATTTGCCCAGGATCATAAAGTCCTATTCAGGGGCAGAACCTGAAATCAGGGCCTTCCTGACTCCAAGGCTGGCTCACTCCTACTGTACAATATGCCTCCTCTCACATTTCCATAACCATGGTTTACAAAGAGAAGAAACATTTTTTTAACTCTTAGAAATACATTCTCTTTCTTATTACACTACTTGGTGTGTGTCTTATAGCCTTCTTGCTTCCCAGGGCAGTGATGACTTCAGTACTTTGTAAACCTTTAAGCGCTTCCAATATAAGGGTTATTTTATTGTTTTCTTTTACCCCCTTATTAGATTATAAACTCTAAGAGTACAGGGAGTCTACCGGCACTAAGTACATAGTAGGCACGTACTAATGTGTATTAATTTACCATCAGGAGTGATTACGTCAATGTCACTTATACCAATCCTACCAAATGAAAAAAGGGAAGCCTTTGTTTGCCCATGTCAGGGCTCCCTTTGGGGGGACACAAAGAATGCACTCCACTAACTAACGCACTGGCTGATTTGGGGCATGTTACTTCCCCTAGCCACACTTCAGTTTTCTTCTGGAACCCTCATCAGGGAATGGGGGTAGGGGTTCAATCCTTTCCAGATCTCTTTAATCTTTGTCTCTTCCCCCAAAGCTCTGCATACATTAAGCATTTCATAAATGTTGGTTGAATGGAATGATCCTCTGCCAGCCCAGCCTTTAACCTAGCATTCCACTGGACTCTGGAAAATTATGACCCACTTTCCTACAAAGGGCTTAAGGAAGGTTTCTACTACACAGCACCATTTCATTGAAATGAACTGAGCTAATCTTGCTGCATTAAACAGTCTTATCTTAGCTGAATACATTTTGCTCTCTCACATCAAAAGCATACCCCTTCCTGAGAAGGGTGAACTGCTGGAAACCAAGAAGTGTGATTTGAAGCCCATTCTAATGGATCCTCTGACATCCAGGTCTCTAAGCACCCCACTTGTGATCTTTCAAGGCCTTCTGGAATAAAGAGACATTTCAGTGAAAGCCGCGTATATGCAAATACCAATACTGCAAATGGTGTCTGTCCTTAGAGTAAAAACAAGGGAGAGCTGAGTTGAAAGAAGATCAGACTAGGAATCAGAAGGCCTAGCTCTAACTATAAGATCTTGGATACATGGACCTCACTTTCCCCCTTTGTAACACGGTAGTGTCTCGCTAGATAAACTCTAAGGACCCTCCCTAGTGTGAAAACCATGAGTCTAAACCAAGAGCATGGGACAGTTGGATTTTCTTTTTTAAAAAAGGTTTGGATATTTGGATATAACTCAAACATACATCCATTTACCAAAGTCTTTTCTATGCATCCATCTTCACATAGCCATAAACATTTATATGAAACTGCATATGCCGATATAATGTATGGCCACAGAACTATGATATAAATATAAATGATGTTGAGAGATAACAGGATATAATAATGAAAGGTTTTTGTTTTGTTTTGTTTTGTTTTGTTTTTTACAATTTCTTGCATTTCACATTTAGTCAGTACCTGAAAGTTTTATATGTCACTGAGCACAAGCTCTGGGCAGTTTCTCTCTTGCTTTGTTGAAAATCAACTTAGTGCTAGCTAGCCTCAGCTAGGTTTAGTCTAGCTTGCTCTTGCTGGTTATTCAATTTCTGCTATAAGCCTTCCTAATCTGGCCCAGTTAAGTGCCCAGGAACTTCCCTTTCTGGTTCTAAATCATCACATTCTGACCTCTAGTTTTTAGGGTCAGCTGAAAACATAAAAATGATGGACATCCTGAATCCAAGGAATATCATCTACTAGCCCAGGCCACCATGGTTGTGGATGACTAAATTCTCCCAATGAAGGGGGGATCAAAGGGCCCGACCTGCAAGTCAAGATTCTACAAAATCTTCATACTTCACATATGTGGAGAACTCCCACCCACAATAAGAAAAGGGGTTCTTTTATTACAAATGGGGCCAAAGTCTTGAGCCTGATTGACTAGGAAAACAATGGTGCCATTGACAGAAATGGGGAAGCCCAGAGAAGAAGCTTGTTTAAGAGGGAAGATTAGGAGTCCTTATGTTTATGTTGATTTTTCAGAAGGAGGTGATGGGACATCAAGTGAGGTCATCTATAAAGTGAACCTGTGGCTCAGGAAAGAGGCCAGGGGCAGAATCAGACATCATGGACCCACTCTCACAAAAGTGATGGTTGATCATCATGCCAATTTCCTATATTTCTCTCAAGAGAAGAAAAACTCTTTCTAAAGCAATCATTAAAAGTTCTAAGACCAAAGATTTTGGTTTGCCAAGGATTATACAAGACATCTGACCCCCTCAAATTACAAAAGAAAAAACTGAGACTTAAGGAGAACTGACTTCCCTAAAGTCATACAACTAATAAGCAGTAGGACTGAGAAGCAAACTCAGACACCCTGACTCCAAATCCAGTGCTCTTTCTCCTATCAAGCAAATGCTAGCCTATCATAAGACCATAAGCTCCTTGAGAACAAGAATTTATATTTATAGTCCCAGAACCAGGACAACATAGCATATCATAGGCACTTAACAAATGTTTATTATTGCTCACAGAAACACTACTGCAAAAATTATTCTTTTTTTTTTCTTTGAAATCAGTTTTTAAAATAAAAAGTGAACAGGAAAGCCCCCCAAATTTTGGGTGGAGCTTCAATGGAGGGTTTGCAGAAAGCAAGAGACAAGAATCAAACAGGATAAGAAACTGAGGCACGGCTATGATCTGTTCTGATGGGTGGGAGAAGCCGATTCAGCAAGATTCTGCACCCAGAGGAGGCCATGTCCATAATGGTAGAGGCTGAGCATGGACCCTCCCAGAGAGGTTGAACATTCCCAGCCCGTTTTCTTTAAGGATGCAAAAAGAAAATGTTGCTCCAGCTTCATATTCTCCTATTAGTCAGACTAATTATCTTTCATTAATTCTGCCTCGTGTTCAGGGAGTAAAATCATTCCGACATATCCATTTTAAAAGGCTTTATGGAGTTAATTATTCAGCACTAGCCGGCTGTATATCACCCAGCCCAACATGCTGCTGCACTGCGATACCACGTCAGTAACTCAGGGCCGCCCCATTCCTCTCCCTCTGAACACACTGAACTAGATTCAGGAAGGCAAGCCCACCCATCACTAAGAAGTTTGCCTCCACTCCAGACGACTCTTGCTGGCTCCTCTCATATTTACCGAAATCTTGACAACCATGCACCTGGCCAAAAACTGAATTAAGATAGACTAGGTCATGGGATCCTGGAGAATGGCCTCATTCAAACCTGATTATTGTTAATTACTAAGCCCATTTCTCCAGTACTTTATGGATCACAAAACATTTTCACTACAATAAGGATATAGGGTAGAGCAGGGCTTCTTAAAACTTTTTCCACATATGACCCCTTTTCAAACCAGAAATTGTTATGTGACTCTGAGTATATAGGTATTTAAAGTAGGTATACAAACCGAACATTTACTGATAATAAATCATAACTTCATGACCCCATATTCACTTACGAGACTCCACGTGGGGTCGCAACTCACAGTTTAAGAAGCTTTGGGGTAGAGGATCCAAGAAAACGCGACCCTGCTTTGCAGATAACAGGAAGGGCTTAGAAAAGTGGGATGCGTCCCAAAGCTAGTAAATGTCACAGCTGGGTCTTACTGACTCTCAGGCAGAGACAATTTCTGCAACACAATGGGAACCAATTCCAAGGTTTTGGCAGTGATAGAGATGAAAAGATAAATGGGAATCTTGTTGAATCCATCTCAACAAACCATCTCAAGCATTTATCCTATTTGTCATTAATAAAACCATTATCATACCTAGTTCAGTCCCTCATTGCCTCTCATCTGAATTATGGCTTCCTTCCTAATTGGTTTGCCACTTCAGCCTCCAATCCATGTCTACACAATTTCTAAAATAATATTCCTCAAATATAAGTCTAATCATGTCACTCCTCCAGTCAAAAAGCTTCAGTAGTCCCCTACCGTATCCAGAATTTTTTTTTAATTTAAAATTGTTTTTAAAACTCCCCTCTGCTTGGTTTTTAAGGCCCTTCACATCTGACTCCAGATTAGTCTTCCAGGTTCATTGGTTCAAATATTCTATATTCCTATCAAATTGACTTACTTGTGATTTTCCAAACTCAACCTTTACCTTTGTACAGATCATCACCGGAGCATAAAATGGACTCCCTCCTCACCTTCTTCATCTTTTAGAATCTATGGGTTCCTTCAGTTCAATAACCATTTAGTAAGTGCCTTGCTAGGCACAATGCAAAGTACTGGGGATACAAAAGCAAAATCAATTCTAGCCCTTGGGAATGACTGGAAGTCAGACTTTCAGTTCAGTCCCCTAGGGGAATTAGAACTCTTACCCTTCTCAAATTTTCAGACATTTATATTTTTCTTCATTGCTAACATCATCTCTCAGGCCAGTAGGAAGTAAGTTCCTTGAGAACAGGGATTATTTTTAATTTTGTCGTTGTAGCCCTAAAGAGGACCAGCTCTTAGCACAGTGCCTTGAATATACTGGAATGAACCTTGATCTTACTCTTACTATGGATATTCCCTTTAACAATGCAATTTATAGTGAAACCAGGATATCATCATACATGACAACATCACTATTATACAACCATCAATTCTGATGAACCTGACTCTTTCCAACAAGGAGATGATTGATGCCAGTTCCAATGATCTTGTGATGAGGAGAGCCATCTCCACTCAGAGAGGACTAGGGGAACTGAATGTGGATCACAACACAGCATTCTCACTCTTTTTGATGTTGTTCGCTTGCATTTTGTTTTCTTACTCATTTACTTTCTTTTTTTGATCTGATTTTTCTTGTGCAGCAAGAGAATTGTATAAATATTTATACATATTGAATTTAATATACATTTTAACATGTTTAACATATAGTGGATTGCTTGCCATCTAGGGGAGGGGGTGGGGGGAAGGAAGAGAAAATCTGAAACACAAGCCCATGCAAGGGTCAATGTTGTCAAATTATCCATGCATATGCTTTATTTAAAAAATGCAGATTATAATTCACCCGTGCCTACTGACCCATCTTGCACAGCACTTGTCTATTCACTCACATAAATTCACTATATGAAATCCACCTAATAGCTGGGAATCTTCCCACTTTCTTCCTGACATCATGAGGGATACCCATGGAGCACAACAGGCTCATCATCATCTTCTATTTTCTTTATATATTTCTTGGATGACAACCTTTACCCCAGGTCATTTTACTAGTTCTTCATTTGTTAAATGTTATGGCCTGCTCACACCCAAAATCAAATGCCTTAATCTTTAGAGACTGATGTCCTCTATAACTCAGCCATTCAACAAAATTAGTAGTGTACTGGTATTAAAAAAAAAAAAAAGATGTGCCTTCACATATGGGAAAAACTTGGAGTCATTAAAGGAACTTTGTGATTTTTTTTTTTGCTGAGGCAATTGGGGTTAAGTGACTTGCCCAAGGTCATACGGGCTAGGAAGTGTTAAGTGTCCGGGGCCAGATTTGGATTCAGATCCTCCTGACTTCAGGACCGGTGTTCTATCCACTATGTTACCTAGCTGTCCCAGGACTTTGTGATTTCTTAAAAGTAATCTTACCTATTCTCTTCCTCCTGAGCTGAGCTCATTGTCTATTTGCACTGTCTGGTCAAGATACATACAATGAGGAATAAATTCTATAGATTGTTCATCTAATTGAACATCAATCTGGACAAAAGGCAGTCTTCACCCACTGCAATTTTTGCCCCTGGTTCGGATGGTCAAGATTTCTTGAATGATATATGAGAGATAATCTTGTTTAATGATTCCTTTCATCATTAATATCAGGTAGGCATAAAATGGGAAGATGGAATACTTGCTAAAGGTATCAACCACTGGCATGGCACCACATCTCAGCAGAAGGCATGGCAAGAGCCTCCGGATACTCCGTAATAAATGTTTTTTGGATTAAATAACACAGTCCCTATCTCCATCTTCATCCCACTTGATGTATGTGAATGGAATGCAACAAAGAAATGAGAAATACAAATTACCCATGCATATGCTTTGTAATAAATAAATTAGTTTAAAAAAAAAAGAAATGAGAAATACAGAGATCCAAGAAGGAAAGTATTCCTGTCAGTCTTCCTTAAAAGTCTTCTTGAAATCTAATATTTTTATCTAATCTAATTTTTCATTATTAATTCATAACTCATAATTAATCAAAATCTAATAATTTTGAAAGCTAATAGTGTTAGCTATACCCAGAGAGTACTAATTTGTGAGCCACTTTTTAATTGATGCTTTAAAAAAAATCTTCCTGGATCAATTCTGGTGGAATAGTAGCTTTCAAGGGAATATGCTATGATTACTGGCTATTTCATAGGATAAAGGAATTTTTGTTGGAAGGGACCTCAACGACCATCTTGTGCATCTGGAAGTCAGGACCAAGGGCTCCAAGGTCTCTGTTTAAAGAGGGGCTCAATACAGTTTCTCTCCCCATTTCCCATAAGCTACATCACTTTTGGACTTATTTGGACCACTCCATCATGCCTTCCTCTCCCAGCAAACTCATCATTGGAAAATCTTGTTATGCTGCCAAATTGAATCTGCTTGGTTCTCACATCTCATCATCACCCTGTGCCCTCTCTGACTGAACTCTTTGCCTGGGGGGCAAGGGACACAGACTTTAGGATCTCTATTTAAAGAGGGAGTTCAACAGCTTCACTGCTTTTGGTCTTCTTCAGAACTTTCCATCATGCCCCCCAAGCCGACTACCTCCACCTCCCCCTTTTTCAGCATCCTGTTCTATCTTCTCTTCATTCTCTTAAATTGTAAGCTCCATGAGGGCAGAGGCTATATGTTTTTATTTGTGTGGGTATCCCCAAAACATAACTCCTGGCACAAAGTAAGTGCTTAATAAATATGTATTGACTGATTGAACCATTCAAACAAATGGTCACCCATACTCTGGATAAAGACCTCCAATGAGGAAAAACCCACTGTATCTCAAAAGAAGCACAAACCATTTAAGCTCCCCTTTGGGGAGCTGTTTTCAGCTGAGAAACCCAACACATGTTTCAGTTCTCCTCAAGGCAGCACGGTGTGGCATACAAAAAAAAACCGAGAACAACAAAAAGAACAAAATGCTACATATGAAAGAAGGACATCATGTCTTCATGCCCAAGTTCTATTTAATAGCTGTATAACTTTGAGTATATCACTCCTGCTCTCTTGGAATCAGTTTCTTTATCTATAAAATAGGATTTACCAATTTCTGGAATTTTTTAGACTGACAAAGAGCTCAAATAGTACCTTAGTGGCAAATCTGTCCAAGGCTCCATTAAGAGAAGCCCAGGGTTCAGGTCTGGGACTGAGACTCTCACTGTCATGGGCTTCCCACATCTCGAATACCAAGTTTGCTCTGGTTGCCACACTTTAGAAAGTAATCAGATGTGGGTGAGTAAGATAGAAAAGGGCTTCAGTATTATACCAAAAGAGCACTGGCTTGCAAAACTGACATTTAGACTACAGGGGAAAAAAGACTTAAGAGAGAATGGTATAATATAATGGCTGAATTCAAATATTTGAAACCATGTTCTGCCTGGGCTCAGAGAGTAGTCCAGGGAGCCATTTGGGTAAAAGTAGTAGAGAGTCGATTTCGGCTTGGTGAAAGGAAAACCATCCTGTTGTCGAAAGCTACCAAAAGTGGAATGGGTTACCTTGGGAGATACTGGTTTTCACCATTACAGGAGGCCTTCAAGCAAAGACTGAATGACTGCTGTCGGAAGACATTGTTCATGCATGGGTTGAACTAGAATGGCTTCTGAGGTCCCGATTCTGAGATTCTGTGACCGGCATTAGTATTTTGCTTATCCTATTTCACTTTACTGTCAGAGAATGCTTTTTAAGCTGTAAAATGAAGTAGTGGATTAACTGATGTCTGAGGTCTTTTCTAGCTGTGAACTCATGATCCTCTGATTTCACTAGATGCTTGACCTCCCAGATTAAATGAGAGATGCCAGTTGAACTCACTTGACTTTGGCTCAGAGACTATGTCTACATGTCCACAAAGCCAGGAAAATCATTCCCATAACCAGAAGGCCATCAGAAGAAGTCTAACTTTTACTGCCAAGGCCTGGATATTTCACTTTTGCAATCTCTCTCAAATCCAGCCCTTTTTCCCCCTCTAACACCATCATCACTCTGGTACAGGCCCTCATCACCTCACTCCTGGACCTAATGACTCTGCCTGCCTCAATGGATCTCTCCCCACTCCAATTCAGCCTCCATTTGGCCGACAAAGCAATTTTGTTGTCACCACCACCTCCACTTCATAAACTCCAAAGGTTTCTTACTGCTTCCAGGATCAAATACAAACTCCTTGGCTTGGTATTCAAAGTCCTTTATAACCTAACTTCCTCCTGCCTTTCCAGTCTTCTTACCTCACTTCCTACCATTCAATTTCATGATATTGTCTTCCAGGCTAGTCTGTATATAAGCTACTCCATCTCTTGGCTCCAGGAATTTTCTCTAGCTGTCCTTCTGCCTAAGAATGCTCTCCTTCTCCAACTCCATCCACTTGCTTCAAGTCCTAACTAAAATCCTATCTTGGACAGGAAGCCTTTCCCAGATCCTAGTCTAGTATCTTCTGTTAAATATTTCCTATTTATCCCATCTATATTTTGTACATATATGTTTGCTGATTGTCTCCCTCTTTAGATTATGAGTTCCTTCAGAACAGGAACTGTCTTTTGCTTCTTTTTGCATCCTCAGTACATATCAGTGTCTGGTACTTAATAAAGGTTTATTGACCAACTTGCCAACTAGAAAACCATCCTCTTGCCACAGGGACTGAGCTAAGAGCCAGTCTGAGGCTCAATTCTGCTCTGATTCTACCACCAACTTTGGACAAGTCATTTCCACCACTCAGGGCCTCAGTTTTCTTCCATCTATGATATAGAAAGGGATGTATAAAATGCTCTCTAACGGTTTTTACAGTTCTACCGATCCATTCTCATATAGTCCAAGCATTCTTTATGAAGCAAAATAAGAATAAACAAATAATAAATTAAAAATATGTGTTGATTTAATGGAAAGAGGATTTTGGCATCAGAGAAACCTACCTTTGCTTCTTGCTATCCATTTGATTTTAAGTAAGTCACTTTCCTTCTGGCCTCAGTTTCCTCCTTTGTAAAATGAGGAGGGAGGGAGGGGACTAGTCAGTCTTCAAAGTTCCTTCCAGCTCAACATCTCTGATCATTTGCAGATGGGTCAACATTAGTGACTTCTAAACCCCAGGGATTTTTGTTGTTGTTCTATTTCTTGTAGTAAAATCTCATTCCCTTTTCTAGTCAAGTCACAGTGATCTGCACGAGTGAATCCAAGCTGATACTGTACCGAAGCACTGTCTATTACAATTGGTGGAGAAAGGCAATTAATACAAGGGATTGCACACACGGGCCTAATTCATTTGATGTAAATCAATGTGTGGCATGTTTCAATCGTAACCCATACCTTCAGAAAAGTCTGTGGAAGTGATTCATTAGACACTGAACACAACACAAGAAACAGACAGGTTTGCCACGGCTTCTCCGCTAGTGAGATTCCAAAAGTAATCAAATAGACTGAGAAGTCCTTTTGGCAGACATCTGCGTCAATGGAGAGCAGGCTTCATACCAGCTCAGATTAAATAAGCGAGGTAAAAACTAATCTCAGTTAATATACCTCAGCACTGATGTCTGAGTTACAACTTACGACTTTCCCATATTTTATCAGAAAAAGAATATCTATCACTATGTTCCTCAACCCTCTTAGTTGATATCTTTCTAGCACAGACTTTGTTCCCTAGTTCTTTCCACATCTCTCTCAGGATCACCAGTTCAAAAAGATTGCAGAGCTATAAATATGAATCTCATGGACTGAATTTGCATTGGTGTCTATACTTGACAAGGTAGAATGTTCCAGAAAAGGCCAAGTTGAATGTCCCCGTTGGCTTTCCTTAGTACAGTTCTCTGAAATGTGGCCAAGCCTTCGTTCAGCAACCTTCTTGGTGGGAAAGTAGCAGAAACAACAGATGAGATGAAATAAGGAGCCCTGAATAATTTGTGAACTTCACTCAATGCCTCATACCCATTACAGGAGTGAGTGGGCCAATAAATATTTTACTAGCATCCAGACATAAACATTTCCCCAAGCTTACAATGACAATAGAAGGGCCATTTGCCATTATGCATGTTTATTAGCCATGATGATTTAGAAGATGAGGAGAAAAAGATGACTAATTCAAAAAAAAATTAACATCAATGATTAAATAATGTAATTTTATTTATCAGGAAGTGTCAGGGTTCATTTTTCAACATTTTTAAAAATCCCTTGTACATACCCATGTCGTTTCAATGACAAGTCAACTGAGAGGAATCATTCAACATATAGGAACATCTCAGTTAACCAGGGTCTGAAGGAAACAGGATCTTCTGCTGGTCACCTGATATATACATACATACATACATACATACATATATATATATATAT
Organism: Sminthopsis crassicaudata; assembly: GCF_048593235.1. Classification (NCBI taxonomy): domain Eukaryota; kingdom Metazoa; phylum Chordata; class Mammalia; order Dasyuromorphia; family Dasyuridae; genus Sminthopsis; species Sminthopsis crassicaudata. The sequence continues at coordinate 45,850,980 of NC_133623.1, read as the reverse complement.
ACATACATATATATATGTGTATATATATATATATATATATATATATATATATATATATATATATTTGGTTAAACTAATGTAAACTAGTTTAGGCAATGGAGCCAATCATTAGGTCCAGAACAGAACCAAAGAACAAAAGCCAAAAAAGGAAAGATTGCTCTTGAGCTTTAGGGATTTCTCAAAGTTGTACAAAGTATTTGTAGTCACTTATACAATTTAGAAGTAGAAGGGACCTGAAAGAGAGAGGATTTAGTCCAACCCTTCATTATTACAAAAGAAATCAAGGTTCATTGAAATCAAGTGACTTCCTGCATGAACACTTACCTTTGTGTCTTACATGTCAAACCCATATTACTTCTGCTACTGTGCATTTTTAAGTAAATCTACTCAATCAAGCATTTAATGAACATTTACTCTGGGCTAAGTCCTGGAGAGAGAAAGGCAAAAAGGAAATGGTCTCTGTCTTCATGTTACTTCAATTCTCGTGGTATCATGATTTCTAAGGAGAGTCAATCAGGGCAGAGAGGGTACTGACCCTGAAATCAGGAAGCCCATGAATGAAATCCTGTCCCTGACACTTACAAGGACTGGTCCCCTTCTGTCTTTTTATCCTCAGCACCTGGCACAGTGCCTAGTGAGGGATTAATACTTATTGACTGATCAACTGATCAATTGCCTAGCAATGTGGTCCTACTTGGGCAAATTATTTAACCTCTAAGTGCCTCAGGCAACCCTAACCCTAGAACGGAACTGCTAAGTCATAAGGAAGTGATGAACTGCTTCAGAAAAGGAAACTCTCCACGGCAGCAGATCTAATCAATGAAATGAAATTTCACATGATCAAATATTCACATATACATTCATACATAATCTATATCTGTAATCTAACATTACATTATAAAATCCAACATATATATTACATATTTACACACACAAACATATATATGTATGATATGTACATTATACATGTATAATATCCGTGAAGGCACATCCTAATATCAGGATAGAAAAATCTAATGTCTGGGATCTCCTAGTCTATACCTGAGACTACACTAACTTGATAACACTTCTTGGGAATTTAGAGCTGGGAAGGTCCTTAGATATAACTCTTTACTAACCACACATCTTCAATCTAGTAACAAATAATACCATAACCCCCTAGTAGCAGCATCTTCAGAAATCTTGAGAAGATAAAAAAATGTATTTCCTAAAGAAATAAACCTAGAATTCATAGGGTTTTATTGTTAATGTTAAGAACTTGCCCAATTCTGAGTAAAATCTAGAATGTTTCAGAAGTTCTTGAAAAAAGAGATGGCCAGATGAAGAATAATAGTTCTTTATCATAATGCAAGCTCCCCAAAGGCATAAAGTATCTTGGCTTTTTGTCTTGGTAAGCCTAGCACATAACATCTTTTTGTGACATGATAACAAATGACTGGTCACTGATTAATTCATTCTTTCCAATAGCTAGAGAAAATTCCCTCCCCTCTCTGGGCCTCAGTTTCCTCCTCTCTCAAATGAGGAAGATGGATAAAATGAATTTTAAAGCCTCTTTTCAGCGCTTTTGGGTTGAGTTGTTTCTGTCTTACCCGACTCTCAATGACCACAATTAGAGTTTTCTTAAAATTACTGCAGTGATCTGCCATTTCCTTCTCCAGCTCATTTTATAGAGAAGAAAACTGAGGTTAAAAGCTAAATGACTTGCCCAGGGTCACACAGCTGAGGCCAGATTTGAAATCTTCATGACCATAGTGAACATCTATAAGGTCTTTCAGCTTGACCTCAAAACTATTCTCTTTTGGCTAATGCAAAAGACAGTGGGGGGAAGGGGACAAACTTGAGATCTTCTAGTTGAGGATTCCAGTTTTCCAGAGGCTAATTAGCTGAGGGTGACCATAGTGGTTATGGAATTATCATAGACCACAATTCAAAAGACAGAAGGAACTTTAGGAATCATCTGTCCTAAGGTCATAAGGACAGAGCTGAGATTTGAACCCAACTCTATATCCAGTGCTCTTTCCATTATAAGAGATCGTAAATTTTACAAACTACTTGATGCAGACTGAAATATACTGCCAAGCATATCTAAGTTATTTTAATTATTTATTTAAAAAACATTTGCAACCAAAAACTCCTTTCCCTCACTTGAGGACACTCACCCAAAACAAAGTATTATTTAAAAATAAGTCTCAGAAAAAAAATGAATGAACAAAGAAACAAATAAATAAATAAATGGGAAGAAGCCTCAGACCACCAAATTTCCTAACTTGAGGAGGCAGTGTGTTCAGAGATGAAGAGGGGATTTATTCCATTCAAAGGAAAAGGTTGCCAGCCCTAATACTTTCACTATCAGTGTGACTGTAGACAAATAACTTAACCTCTGGTGGACTTAGTTTCCCCAGCTGTAAAAGGAAGAAATTGGACTAACTTACCTCTACAATCCTTCCCAGCTCTAAATTTATGGTAATATATGTAAGATCATGCTACAAGTCATTAAAAAATTATTTCTTAACCTTGCCTGGCTCATTCTAGATCAGGGCTTCTTAAATTTTTTTCACTCATGACCCCTTTCTGTCTGAGAAATTTTTATGTGATCCCAAGTATATAGGTATAAAAAAACAAGTCTACAAATCAAACATTTCCTGATAATGAATCATCATTTCATGACCCATACTTTCAGTTATGAGACCTCATCTTATGACCACATGTTTCAGAAGCTAAGTTCTAGACTAATTTTTAAAAAAATTTATCTTTTTATTTTTCCAAATCCATGCAAAGATAATTTTTTAACATTCACCTTTACAAAACCGTGTGTTCCAAATTTTTCTCCCTCTCTCCTTCCCTCCCCTTCCCTAGACAGCAAGCAATCAAATATAGGTCCAACATGTGCAATTCTTCTAAATATATTTCCATATTCATCTAAACTAACTTCTTAAGAAGAATTTGTTTAGAGTCCCTCATACTGGTTACCCTGTGAACCTAGATCTGTATAGGGCCATTTACAGCTATATGACTTCCATGAAATACTGGGCACACATCAAAACCTTCAGATCCCATACCATGATGAATTCTTTTCCTTCTAATAAATACAGGGCCCATGGGAAGGGATAAAAACTCCCATAGCTCCAAGAGCTCCCACTAAAGATATCTAGATAAAGGCAGAGTAATGGAATCTAAGATGAAATGGGTCTATACAAATGGCTAAGGTAGCTTTTCCAAATCACTGTGTCCCAGCTTGTTACATGAAGGAATCTAGAATCCACTCTTATATGGAGGGAAGGATAGAGAGAAAGAGAAAGAGGAGAAAGAGAAAGAGAAAAGAGAGAGAACAAAGGGAGAAAGAAAGAGGGGGAGAGAAGGAAGGGGAGAAAATGAGGGAGAGAGAAAGAGGGAGGGAGGGAGGGAGGGAGAGAGAGGAGGGAAGGGAGGGAGAGAGAGAATTAAGTTCAGGATTTGCACACATGTATCTGAGACATGAAAGAAATTTTCTTGTTCTTGCCAAATGGAATTAGCTCAAAAAATTTAAAGAAAAACATCAAGGACAAGAAAGTACAAAGTAGTGAAAAGAACACTCAATTTTGAGGTGAAGGGTCTAGGTTTGAGAACTAGCTTTGCGACTGTCTATATTCAGCGAGTCTTTTCTCCCATGGTGGCTTCCTCAACGGCATCTATGTATCCTGTGAACATGCTTTGCTGTGTCAATAGAAATGTTAGCTCCCTGAGGTCAGTGCCTACCACAGTAGCTGGTTCCTAGTATTTGCTTCTTAAGTAAATATATATATATATATATGTATATATATATATATGTGTGTATATATATATATATATATGTATATATATATATGTGTGTATATATATATATATATATATATATATATATATATATATATATATATATATATATATATATATATATATATATATATATATATAATGATGGGGGTCCCAAACCTTTTTGTCCGTGAGGAATTTTTTTTTTCATTTCATGAGGCTTCCCTCATTATAATGTTATTAGTTCCTTTTGATAAGAGAAAAGCCAAATTCACAAAAGACAACTCAGAATTCAATCATTCTCTGAAATGAGTTTGTATTTTATTAAACACAACATCATCTACAGAGGTTTGAAAAGTAGAAACACATATACGTGGGTATGGTGAGATCGATTGCTTATTCCGTCCAGAGAAAGCATGGCTTCCTAGAGAATATGCCGTGTTACTCAATGAAATGGCAAGATAGATCCCTCACAACAGACCATACGTTTGGAAACATAAGACTTGATTTCTAAGGATCCCTGTTCCAAATGTCAGCATCCACACCTCAACCTGGGGCTAGTCCCTATCTTCGATACCCACCATACTCCACCCAATTTCACATGCCAATTAAATATCCTTCAGTTAAGTTGTTTAAAAAAAATTAAACCAAAGAATGAGGGCCCCATAGATTGGCTTCCGAGTATCAGAAACAGAAATCTTTTATTGCTTTTAGAATCAGGTCTTTGCCAATAGAAATTTTCCTTGTGGGAAAATGGAAGATCATTCCAGCTCTGCAGCCCCCCTCTTGAATTCTTCACACCAAGTCAACGCCCTCAGATAGACAGCTGTGAATGTGGCCCCGAACAGCCAAGAGGATTTGGAGTTTCAACAGCTGCTGGGCAATGGTGTTTAGATGCAATTTCAAAAATGTTATTAGTGCCTTTAAGAGGAGCAGAACCATTTGCTAACCCCCAATGACATGGTGACAGATACTTCAACAGCCATTTCTAATGGAAACAAAAAAAATCCCCTTAATGAACATCTTGAGGCTTTGGCCAGCCGAGCACTTTCTTTGTCCTGTGGCAGGCGATGTGATGGCATTCTCTTCCATTTGGCAGCTCCAAAGCACCCAAGGATTCTCCCATCGGCTCCCTGAGGCTGCCCGGCCTCATTAAGAGAGGCACCCCCTTTCCTAATCCTCCCAGTTCCCATTGTCCTCTCTCCCCAAAGTATCTTGTATTTAGCTTGCATATATTCCCTATCTACTCCTTTATGTAAAGCAGTCTCTCAGGATAGAACATAAGGACCTTGAGGTCAGGAACTGTCATTTTTGTCTTTGTATGTCTAGCTCAGTCTCCAGTAGATTTAATAAATGTTCACTGATTGATTGTGAACCCGAGGCCCAAGGAGACAAAAGCATTGGCCCTGTGCACAGAGAACATCCCTGACATCAGAAAGAAAATAATTGGGGAGTTTTAGCTCCCGCTCCATGGCCCTGGCTAGCCTAGAGCTCCCACCCAGGTAATCCTGAAGGCCCGTCTGGATCTCCAAGCAGTCACGCCAGCCCCTACTTCAGCAGAAGCCCTCCTCTTAAAGGGAGAAGCAACATGGTGGAGTAAATTAGCAGCACACCAGAAGTCGGGAAACGTGGCTCTGGCCTCTGCCACTTACTAGCTGGGTGGCCTTGGATAAAACATTTCACTTCCCTCAGGTTCCTTATCTAGGGAACGAGGATAAGAATGTTTGCTTGCTCTGCTTACCTCACTCGGGGTTTTGCAAGCTTTCAAGGGAAACGTGAGCTACTAATGTAAAGCAATATTAATAACTCCAGTTTAGAGATAAGAAGCTGGGGTGCACAAAAATAAAACGTCTCCTGTAAAGATTAGGCTAGCAGAGGTGGGAGAACCCAGGTGTCCTAACTCCTAGTCGAATGCACACTGGCTTGCTAAGACTGTCTTCAATTCATTTCAGTAGAAGGGTTTTTCTTTTATTGTCCTAAGTCAATGGATCTCTCTGTATTGGGAGGGGGGACACAATCCAAGGAGCTATGGCTGTCAATAGAGAACACCCTGGGATTAGTTGTGAATTCCACATCTACTGGACACACACAGAGAGCTCACCTAGGCTGTCAAAACAGAGAAAATTAGTTCCCCAAATAGGAGACAGCCTCAGAATGGTGGGAAATCCAAGATCGTGGAGTTCTCAGGTTAGCATTCTTTTCATAATGAGGGATGGAGGGGAGACAGATACAAGGAGGGGGGTAAAGGAGAGAGAGGGAGGGAGGGTGGGGGAGGGGAGAAAGAGAGAGAGAGAGAGAGAGAGAGAGAGAGAGAGAGAGAGAGAGAGATTGCAAGTAGAAATGTTTCTAGTAGATTTTCATTTCTTGAAAATAGCATGTAACCCCGACTTTCAAAAAAGAGTCATCTTTGATAAAGGAAAAATGATAGAAACCTTCTTCCCCCTACTAGATGGCAGTAGTGTCACCCTTTGTAAAAATGAAAAAAAAAAAAAAAAAAAAAAACTACAGAGAAATTCCATTCCATTCTATTCCAAACACATTTTTTTGCCTCTATTTGAGGGAGAGAAGCTGTTCTCCCCATAGACGAAAACCCTTGCTTGAAAGGTCCTGACTGTTAAAACTAATCGCAACAAAGGCTCCCATAGTCTGATTTCTTCAGAGGTCAATTAAGTAAATAATCCGTAGGGCATTAATAATGGTGTGTCCAAGGACCAACCGCATAGACCCCTGGCCCACCCATTCAGAAGGCTTTTTAAACAGAAATACATTGTGGAACTTCTCAGGAACTGGACTATAATAAGGACGTAGGCCCCCTGCCATCCAGGGGGCAATGGCTGGGAATGCTCTGTCTGCCCTGAAGATCTCCTTTTGAAAATTGCCATGCGGGAACAGAGAGAAAAGGCTAGCACTAGCTTCTCTGCCAAGGCGGCAGTGTAAGTGGTGAGCATCCCCACATCCTCCCAGAGCCCACAGGGCCCAGGGATTGGGGGAAGCGGGAATAAGGGCCCCAGGTCTGGGCAGGCACTTCCCTGAGCCTTCAAGCCCAAGCCTCTTAGCCCATTCCAGCACATCTGAAGCTGGAGAAGCAACCAAATGAAAGATCCACAGGGATTCTAGCCCTGGGAGGGGAAAAAAAAAAAAAAAAAAAAAAAAAAAGGTGTTATGGGCAGGCTTAAGCCTGGGGGAGGCTGAAACTTGTCCCCGAGGAGTGCATCTAGGTGACCTCTCACTGGCTTTCCAGAAACAGCCCGGCCACTCAGTTCTCACAGCAAAATTTGGTTCCGATCCGACAGAAGGTCCATCGCTCACTGTGGAGTTCCGAGAACCATCTGCCAGACATTATAACATCAAGGAAGATGGAGAAGTCATACACTTGGGGTGGGGGGGAGAGGAGAACACTGACACAATCGTCTAGGGGATCCTTCTCCCCGGGCTTAGGCTGGGGACGATGTGAGGGCAGAGGTCACCGAAGCCAGGGCATCTGGGCTGCACAACTGGAGCCATGGGTGGCTGCTTTTTTATTTGCAAAAACCCTTGGCGCTGGCTCCATCAAATTCATCCACAGCCTCCCAAACCTGCCAAGAGGAGCTGAAGAACGCCCCCCCCCCTCCCCACTTACAACCAAGCAATAAAAAAGGGGGGGAAGGGGGAGAACCTTTGTTCCCAAACCGTACAACTTTACTCCACAGCCCTCTGGTACAGCCTCCATTTCAGCCCCTCCTGGAGGCTGTGTGCCTTCGATATTGCCCGGGTTCCAGAGAGCCCCCGGGGCTCACCCCGGCCCCCTGGCACCGGGCAGAAAGAAGCCCCCCACCCCCCACCCCCAGCCAGCTGCTGCCCGCAGGGGACACCCGGCTATCTTAGCACATTACTACTGGGAAGTAATTGGGGCTTGGTGAGGAAGCCCGGCGGGGCCCCCCAGCGCCCAGGCTGGAGCACCCCCTTCCCCCCCCCAACCAGCAGAAGCGCTCTGCTACAAATAACTAGAGTTTGCGCCGAGGCGAGCTGGGAAGTGAGAGCTATTTGTAAGGCTGTCCAGAAACACCTGCAGAGAAAAAGCAAATTGTGTCTGGAGAGCCCGAGAGCCCGAGGCTCCGGAGCACGCGGGGGGCGGGAGGGGGGGGGAAGGGGTCGGGCTTCGGGGACGGGATTTAGACCGCAATCGCTCCGAGTCCTGCCCCCCTCCCTCTCCAGCCTAAAGAGCTGTCCGGCCGCCCCCCCACACACACACACACCACACACACCCCGGGACCGGTCCCTGCCGCCATCCCCGTTCCCAGGGGCCCCAACGGGCTTTTCTCGCCTTGGACGGGGTCCCCCCTTCCCATCAAGTTTCTGCAGAGGAAAAAGGGGGGGGGGACGCGCGCAGACGGCGGGCAATTACTGCAGCTGTATGGAGGCAATTTCCCCGCCCGCGGTGGCGGTTTGCGGTCATTCTCGGTGGGAATTGTTTTTGCATGCTTCCCGAGATCAAAGGGGATGCTCCCCCTCCTCCCCCCCCCCCCCGGAAAAGCAAGGGACCACCCCCACCCTTCGCAGCCAGGACTAGGGAGGGAGGGGGGAGGGACAATGCGTCCGGGAGCCCCGGGAAAGGCCGCCTCCACACCCACACCCCCACCCCCGGCCAAAAGTTGGGAGCTCGGGGCCGGCAGCAGCGGCGGCGGGCCGCGCGAGCGGACCTGCCCGGCTCACCTGGTGGGTCGCAGCTTGACTTCTTTCTTGCTGTCCACGATGGAGGGCACGCAGTTGGTGAGCTCGGTCCAGTCGGCGTGCAAGCCGCAGCTCCAGCCGGTGGAGAAGCGGGAGAAGAGCCAGGTCTCGCGTTTGCCGGGCCGGTGACAAGTGCATTTCTTCTGGCCGGCTTTGCACTCGCACGGCTGCTCCAGCTGGATGTTGCGCACCAGATGGCGGCCGAAAGTGGTGCCCCCGGTCTTCTGGATGTGCAGGAAGACGATGAGGTCGTCCCCCTTGATGTTGAAGTCGACCTTCCGCAGGAGTTCGGCGTCGGTGAAATTGAGGCGGGCCACGAAGCGCGGCGGACTCTCGTCCTCGGTGCGGTACGGGTCGGCGCGGGACGAGGCGAACGCCTGCAGGCGGAGGAGCTGGCATTCGGTGCCGGGGCACACGTACTGCAGAACGATCACGGCGAACAGGAACAGCATCACCAGGGCCAGGAGCAGCTTGTTGGATTTGTCATCCATGGTCCGCCCGGAGGGCGGCGCGGGACGGGAGGGCAGGCGCCCGGGCAGGGAGAAGGGGGCGAGCGGCTGCGGGGCGCTCTCACTGGCGGGGCGCGCGGAGCACTCGGAGGGGGCCGGCGGCCGCGTCCATGAAACGTGGGAGCGTGCGGGCTGGCGCGCGGGACTGCGACCCAGAGCCGGGCCGGGCGCCGGGGCGGGTGCAGCCTTCGCCCCTGTCGTGGCTCCTGCCGCTGCCGCGGCCGAGCTGCTTCCTTCCTTCCCGGCAGGCTCAGCGCTGCGGCGCTCTCCTGCTCGTCCTGCTCCTCGCCCTCCCTCTCCCTCTGCTCTCCTCTGCTCTCCCTCTCTCCTCTGCCTCACTCCGCCACAACACTGGGAACCGCTCGCCGAGCGCCCGAGCCCGCCCCACTTTCTCCCGTCGGCCGGCCCGCCTCCCTCACGTCGGCCCCAGCTCCTCCCCTGCTCACTTAGCTCCTGCCCGCACTTCGCCTCCCGGCCTCCTCCCGGGCTCCGCCCCCTGCCTCCCGGGGCTCCTCCCCCTCCTCCGGCATCCTCCGCAGGGCGCCCCGCCCCGCCCCGGCCCCGCCCTCACGCACACCTAGCTCCCGGGGCGGCGCCCGTCCCACCTTGGGCGTGGGGGAGGAGGCGGCCCCGATGGGCACTTACCCCCTCACACACCGCCCCCCCCCCCGAAATCCCCCAAAGTGCTCGGCTCCTTTTCTAGGGAGGGTCCGAAGTGAGTCCGGTGGCTTTGGCAGCCGTCTATCGTGGAATTGCTGGCTCCCCACTTTAGCCCCCACCCACCCCACCTTGAAATTGGGATGGAGGGACGCTGTGGGACTCTCTCGGGAGCCTGCCTTCCTCAGTAGGGGGTGTATTAGGGATGGTTCAGTGGTTCGGCAAATTGAAGTCGGAGCTGCTGGAACCAGGTTGGTTTGGAGACGTGGGGTGGGGATGGCGGCGGGAGTGGGGGTGCCGCCGGTAGCCGGGGAGGCGGGATACCTTCCCACTCTCAGAGACCTTGGGCAAGTCTCCCTGTCAGCTTGGGGTGTCTCCATTACCCCCTCTGTCCGATAAGGACCTGGCCTGTGTGCGTTCGGAGGTCCCGGCCAGCGCTGGCCGTTCGGAGAAGGGGCGGGGAGGGGGGGGGTCTCACTTCTTTCCCTTTCCCACCTCCTTTATGGTGACCCGGGCTCTCGGGACTTTAACCAAGATGTCAAAGATTGAGGGGGGGGGGCAGGGGAAGGATCAGACGCTATCTAGTCCAAATCCTTTTAGAGAGGAGGAAACTGAGGTCCGGGGACGCCGCTAGGTTACTGGCCCAAGGTCACACAGGTAGTAAGCGTGGGAGGTGGGACAGATGACTGGAAGGGAGCTGACAGCGTGCTTGCCGTCGGTAGCGTCCGTTCCTCAACTGAGCTGCGACAGGTGGAGCAGCCAGGACCCCAAATCCTACCAGTATTTGATGCCTCCGAATACAGAGCCATGGACTGCCCGGGACACCATTCCGCTTCCTCTCAGGGCACTTATACTCTAAAGGAAGGGACGGAAGGAGGCAACAAATAATTGGGAATAGAGAGGTGTCCCGAGTGCAAAAAAAGGAAAGGGGTGGGGGAGAAAGCGGCTCAGAGCTGAAAAGGGGGGGCGCCTCGGGGCGGGCTCCTTTGAAGAGGTAGCCTAAAACGGTTGGGAACGAGGGAGGAGTCTAGCCAAGAATCGGAGGAGGATGGGAGAAAGCAAGTCGTGAACCCGGTGAGGAGTCCGATTTAGCTTGCACGTGGTGTGAGGAGGAAAAGAATTCGATAAGGCTGGGAAGGTGGGGTGGGAAAGAACGCCGGGGCCCGGAGCTGCTGACAGATTTGGAGAGCAGGCTTTTAGGGGCGCCCCAAGGAGAAGCATGGAAAATGACCTGCAGGTGGGAGAGGCCGGAGGCTGGGAGGCCAGTTAAACCGGCTGTTAAAACAGCAGAGAATTAGAGATTAAAGCTTTCTTGAAAGCACTGTTGACAATGGGAAGATGGGAGAGGACAAATGCGAGAGGGATTCGGGGGGGGGGGGGGAGATGGCTGCTATGTGGGTGATCTATTAGCTGAGACACAACCCTAATTAGTTTTGCTGTATGCTGGAGAGATGTGCAATCTGAAAACCTAAGTCCCGGTCCCAATCCAGCCACTTCCGCGAGGAGGTGTGGGTGGGAGACGGAAGGCAACAGCGCTGCCATCACCCTAGCCATTCTACGAGAGAATGTGTACCAAGAGCCAAGGGGCTTGTGCACTGCTACACGCTCGCTGTCCCCGGATTCCGGTCCTGACTCGGTTGCTAGTGAACTGCATGACCTTGAACTTCCCTTCTGACTCCGTTTTCCCTTCTCGAAATTGGGCGCCCTAAGACTCGCCTCCCTATCCCGTAGGGTGGTTCTGAGAAATGCATTTCATCATAAACTCCCTGGGCCTCAGTTTCCCTCTCCGGATAAAGAAGGGATTGGACTCTGGCCTCAGTGGTTCCTTGGCACTCTATGATTGTGGAAAGCAGAGAAACTGGTTCTCAGGTGCCTCCCCCCCCCTCATCTGAAAGCATCAACCCCTCCCCCCAATTCAGCACCGATTCCGAGTTTACTCTTGGAAAGGGGAGTAGGCGGAGGAGGGAAGGGAGGGAAAGGATGCCTGAAGAAAACGTCAGAATTGCTTACGCTGTCATTGTTCTCTTCCCCCACCCCCACCCCCTTCAGCTAGCTCTGGGTGATCTGGGTGATGAGAATACCTGAAATGTTTCTAATATTGCTCAAAGCACTTCATTTGCAGACCACTTTGGATTCCCTCGCATACTAGGCACTAATAACTTAGAGACTAATAACCTCTCACATTTCTATAAACAATTTACAAAGCCCTTTCAGTCCATTATCTCCTACCAGCCTGGGAGGTAAGTACTGCTTCAGGCGAGCTCCTCCTCGGCCCCCCTCACTGGGCCTCAGTTTCTTACTCTTGGAAATGAGGGGGTTGGACAGCTCCCAGTCTCCCAGGGTCCTGCCGGCTCTCACATTCTTGTGACGGTCCCATTACCTGCCCCACTTTTCGGAAATTCAAAGAGATTAAGCAATTTGCTAATAATCACTCTGGAATAAGTAGCTGAGCCGGAGCTCACATCCCGGGTCCTCTGAAGGCAAAGCTGCCATTTGCAAGGCTCTCCCGCTGCCTCGAGATCACCTCCCCACCCACACACCTACACTACACCCCAAGCCTCCGGTTGAGACAGAAACTTTGAGCATTTTCCTCTCGGGAACCTTTTATCGGAGATACTTACAAGTAAAACCTGGAATAGCAGAGCTGCAAGGGAGCTTGGAAGCTGTGGGCTCATTTTACAAAGGAGGGAAGTGCAGCCTGCCGAAGGAAATGGACATATCCTAGGTCACGCAGAGAGGGCATCAAGCTTTGGACCCGAAACCTGGTTTCTGGCTTGCCGAGCTAGTGCTGCTTTCTCTCAATCCACGCAGTCTCTTTCAAAGATTGGGACGAGCCAGAAATCTTTGCTATAAATACTGCCCAAACAGCCCTTTTCTCCAGGAGAGCTAGTTCTATTGCAATTAACCAGGGGTAAAAGGGACCCTTTCAGAAAATTTCCCCTGGGAACCCCGGAATTCAAACCCACCACTGCCACAACTGATTAATTGGGCTGTGAATTGGCTGGATATTATTTCATTGATTTTTCCCAGCCTCCCCGGTGAGAAGGGAGAGAAGCTAGGGCTATCTCAGAAGTTCCACGCCACTGTCAATAGTGAGTGACTTGAACGTGGATGGTTTCCTCCGGACTTCGGACCACCAGCACCTCGGTGGATGGGTATGGAAATGGCAAGCGTGTGAACAGATATCCTGCCCTAGTCAGGTGACCCTCTAGATAACTTCTGGTCCCTGCAGAATGTCCCTGAGCAGCATGGTGCATCCCATTCTAGGAGCTACTCCCTTGTTCCAGACTCCTTCCTCTCAGTTTCTCTGATTCTATTATCCTCCCCTGAGGATGTTTCCTTAGCGAATCAAAGCCTTCATACAGGTGCTTTTCAGGAAGATTGTAGAGCTCTACCATCTGGGGTCAAACCCTTCTCTTTAGTTTCTATAATCCAGCCTACCCTAGGAGTTCCCTTCTCTCCATTCTCCAGGCTCTGAAGCAGTCTCCTCTGTCTGCCTGCTACCACCTGAGGTCTATTCTCCGAATCATCCCTGTCCTCTGGAGTCCATTCTCTGAAGTTAATCTCCACATCTCATCCTCTGAGTCCATCTCGTTTTAGCCTCTAAAATCCATCCTCCAAGATGCACACTCAGGTCAACTCCATCTTCTGAGGGAATGGATGGATGGATGAGGAGGTAGGTGGGTGAGTGGATGGATGGATGGATGAGTAGGTAGGTGGGTGAGTGGATGGATGGATGGATGAGTAGGTAGGTGGGTGAGTGGATGGATGGATAAGTAGGTAGGTGGGTGAGTGGATGGATGGATGGATGAGTAGGTAGGTGGGTGAGTGGATGGATGGATGGATGAGGAGGTAGGTGGGTGAGTGGATGGATGGATGGATGAGTAGGTAGGTGGGTGAGTGGATGGATGGATGGATGAGTAGGTAGGTGGGTGAGTGGATGGATGGATAAGTAGGTAGGTGGGTGAGTGGATGGATGGATGGATGAGTAGGTAGGTGGGTGAGTGGATGGATGGATGGATGAGTAGGTAGGTGGGTGAGTGGATGGATGGATGAGTAGGTAGGTGGGTGAGTGGATGGATGGATGAGTAGGTAGGTGGGTGAGTGGATGGATGGATGAGTAGGTAGGTGGGTGAGTGGATGGATGGATGAGTAGGTAGGTGGGTGAGTGAATGGATGGATGAGTAGATAGATGGGTGAGTGGATTGATGGATGGATGAATAGGTAGATGGATGAGTGGATGGATGCTTGGGCGGGTGGGCGAATCCATCAAATGGATGGATGGGAAAGTCTCAAATTATTACTATGTGTGATCAATGCACTAAATATTTAGGATATAAATATGAAAAACAAGACATTCCCTGACCTAAAGGATCTTAAGCTGTAATGGGGGGGGGGGGGAAGAGGAAGAATACATATAGAGAAATGTGACCTGGGAAGGGTGTTTTGGTTGCAGTGATTAGTGAAACAATAGGGCAGTCTATAGACACACCAGGTAATGTTGATCCGGGTACAATTCTAAGAGCTTGGACTGAAAGGAGGGAGAGGAGTTATCTAACCCTTTCCATCCTCTGAGACTTTACTTCTGGAATTATGTTCCTCCTTCCTCTAGGGTCTACCCTCTGGTGTCATCTCTTCCCTCCATTCTATGACTTCATTTCCTCACTCCATTCTCTGGGATCATCTTCTCCATCTAGCTACCCTGTCAACCCCAAACCTATCGGGGACCCGAGGAAAGAGCTTCCCTAGATACAGTCTCAGGAGCCAA